>NC_056728.1:1291980686-1292038186 GCF_019279795.1 Protopterus annectens
TGCTAGCATTCCTGCTATCATCCCAGTCATATCCTGGACTCCCACAAAATATGCTGGTCAGGGTCCATACATATGGGGGCAACAGTTGGACAACATATGTGTGCCCTTGTACATTCCAGAGGTCAGTGTATGGTACACAGTGTTCTTTGCCCTCGTACAACCTTTTATGGGGGAGGGGTATTCAGTGATATCAACCTAGGCTGTGACAACATGTCATGGATATCAGTGTTAAGACACATTGAGGTATGTGACTGTACACTTTCTTACGTTCCTCCATGGGAACAGTGGTGAGCTACATCTTACAGTGTTACATACAGTTCAGTTAGTCAGTGTGATTGCGAGATGTTAAGTTGAGCAATGTTATGTGAAAGATACTTTGACATTACCACAAGTAATACATTTCCCCCTAGAGCTTGACTACAGGTTGTAATTGGAGGCTGCTGAACTACATCTGCAATTGTTGATTGTTACTTATCTTGAAGACAAATCCTTTGTCTACTGTTGTAATAATTGAAGGCTTTGGCCCGGGCAGCAAAGTATGTTATATATCCACATTGCTTGCATGTACTGTTTTGTGTGGGCCTTGCATTCATTACTGATTATATATTTAAAAGTCTATGTGCTGTAAGTAATGACATACATTATTGTTTAGTACACAAATTAAAGGTTTTCTGTGTATGCATAACTGTGTGTGGTGTCATGTCCTTTGAATTGTGGGTGGGTATATGTTTAATCTAAGTATTCTCATTTGTGGGAATGGTTGCCACACTACACATTTCACAGGTGCCAGTTACAGGGCTTATGGCTGAGGAATATACTTTGCACATAGTACTTCCACACTACTTCTACATATGTATGGCTACTAATACCTTTTGTTTGTGTATATGTGTATATACCTATATACCTATATATATATATATATATATATATATATATATATATATATATATATATGAATATATTTGTTAATGTATAGATGTGTGTGCATATCTGCACCATTGTAATGTGTACTCCTTCCACATTGTACATTCCCTATGGTAGAATGACTTTTCTGCATGATATGTTACAGATATTGCCCTGACATTTCACAGGTGAATTGTCTTACTGTTAAACCATTGTAGCTGTGTTGTAAAGGGTTCTGGAGTCAAGAACTGCATGTGCCGGATATTGGATTGCACAGCATATCTGTTAGGTCTGTGGACGGGGGTAACATAGCACTAATTACCAGGTAACCCTCATTTGAGCCCACACCCCCATTAACAGTGCATATGGTCTGTTATGTTATAGTGAGTGGTTCGGGATGTTGTTCCCATGTGGAAATGCTTTACACATTTCTATCTGTAGATATATGTATGTATATATATATATATATATATATATATATATATATATATATATATATATATATATATATATATATATATATATATATATATATATATATATATATATATATATATATATATATACATACATATATATCTATATATAAATATATATATATATATATATATATATATATATATATATTTATATTTATATATACATATGTATATCTACATAATTATATATGTAAAACCCCTATATATATCTATCTATATACAATTGATGTTATATGATTATTTGTGAGTCATACACACACACACACACACACACACATCTATATATATATATATATATATATATATATATATATCTATATATATATATATATATAGCTGTCTATCTGTCTACATTTACAGATATATATTTGTCCATATGTCCATGCATGTTTGGCTCATAATTTTGGCCTGTACCTCATTCTCTTGGCAATTGACATGAATGATCTCAGGATTGAAGTTAGTAACTAATGGCAACACCTTTGTGTTTCAGACTTCAGCTCCTTCAAAATATGTGTTTTAATACATATAACTGTTTAACTGGCAACGTTTTAAGTGTTTAAGAACAGTATTTGACATATATCCCTATTTGTACCCACATTTTGGCACACTTTGCCCAGAATTTTTGCATTAAGAGGTTGTGGTATGATATTACTACATTTCCTGTACTGTTGAATGATTGTGCTGAATGATATGTTTATTAAAACATCAGGGTTTTATATATCTGCCATGGCTAAGTGGTAAATCACTTTGTGTATAGTGTGTAGTTTCCTGGGTTTGAGCCTTGCTGAGGCTGTTTATTTTATTGCTGGGCAGAACACAGGCCATTGGATACAGAGTGATTAAGGCACTTTAAAGCAGTTGTAAGCAGGTTTGTGTAGAGCTAAGCACTGCTAACGTCCAGTTACAGTTTCCTATACTCTGTTAGCTTCTGAATTGCTTAACCTGTGTAGGCAGTGCTTACCCCTGCGCAAACAGGCTTAAACCCACTTACTGCTGCTTAAAAGTGCTTACTCCCGCTTACCCCCATGCTTATTTCTTCAACAGAAAAGAAAAAGGGGTTGACAGGAAAGTGGTGAAAAAAAAGGGCACAAAGAGGGAAAGACAGTAGAGAAAATAGCCAGAGATGTGCAGGAAGGGTGTATGGAAGGTCCATAGCTGCCCATTCCTTCTACAGCAACAGCTGTGCATATACACTGAATTTGGAGGTGGATTTGGACAATCAAACCCCTGGGTGGAGGTGAGGACAACAATAATTCATTGTGATGCCAATTAGACTGGATTACTTGTGCCCAGTGGACTCTTGTGTGAAATGGACAGCTATGTATGGGGCAATTTTTTTTGTGGGAACAGATTGCCCTTTTTTTCAGGTGAGAATGGGATGTTGGGGAGGGGTAGTCAGTATATTTGAGGAAGTAGGTTGGGTAGGTTAACAGACAAGACAAACAAGACGCATACAAGGCGGGTATATGACACATGTGCGGGGTAAGCACCTTGGACGGGGAGGGGTGTTTGGAAGTTGCAAGCCCATGAGCCCCCAAATGGAAAAAGTGGGACTGAGGTCCCACCCATGGGCAGTCACCACTGCACCTTCATGGCCCCAAAGATGCCTGTGCTGGGGGATGGGTAGGAGGGGCAGCCTCACCCTCTAATTGTGCCACGTGGCCCTCAAGATGATGTAGCTGGCCTCGAATCTCCTTGATGAGTTCCCTACGCACCATGGCTCGGACCTCTTGGCAGGTGACAGGTACCTCTCCACCCCCACTCCCGGGGGGGCCGAGCCCCATCCCCTGAGGCGGTTTCACCCCAAGGTGGTGCATGGCCAACGGAGGAGGAGGTCCCAGGCTGGGCCCCAGACGTGCTGGTGCCCAGTGTCATGGCCAGCTGAGGTGGGACAGGTGGGTCCGCTGGGACTGGCCTTTCCATGCGAGCTATTATGTTGCAGTTTTAAGACAGATATCGGTTAGTAATAGTCAACAGCATTCAGGATTAGTTATAACAGCATGCATAAGTATTCCCCTTAACCCAAAATACCAGATTTACAACAGTTGCAGGGTGAGCAGAACACATGCATATAGGGGACAACAGTGGCCATTACAACAGCATGCAGGTTTCACTGATGGTAACAGGCCACCAATATGGGAGTATATTAACATGACACATGCATAGAAACAAATGTGAATATTTATAAACCAATAGAACATATGTCCCAACATAAGTTTGGAGTGTACACGTGTCCATTTAGGTGTGTAATTAGGTTATTGTTGCACATATAGTGGGGGTGAGAGAGAGAGGTCAATTAACAACTAATATATCCCTGTAGTTTTCACAACTTTCTTAGTCACTGCAGTACATGTATTATTACACTACCCAATGGCCTTACCTTGTACAATGGTATGTTCGTAGATTAGTATATACGTGGACTGTGTTTTACGTATAGTCTGCACCTCTTACCTGTTATAGCTGAAAATATTGTTAACACTAAATGACAAATTCTATACATACTCCCAGATCCCATGCTTGTAGACAAGTATATAAGTGAACTGTGTTGTGCCTACAGTCTACACCTCTTACCTGTTATAGTTGTGGAGGAAATCTTTGTTAACACTACCTGACAAATTCTACACATACTCCCAGATTCCATGTTGATGTTATACACATACCCAACAATCTATTATTGCACACACTCTGGTCAAGGCTTGACAGGATGCAGGTGTTAATGTCAAACCAAGAGATGATAGCGAACAACAAAACCAAAAGCAAAGCACAAGTTTGCTATGGAGAATCAAATAAGGGTCCAGACCAGGATGTAATCTTAAAAGTTTAGTGTTTTGCCTTCTGAAGATTTTCGAAAACGTATTTTGTGTGTAAAGCTTTAGTGGGTGTTTTGGACAATAAACTTTTCAGATTACGTCCTGGTCTGGACCCTTATTTGGTTCTCCATAGCGGACTGGTGCAAGTGTTAATGTGACATATTTTGAGAATAGCTGTCGTACACTTTGGGTGAGATGCTACAATGACAGGTTTGTTTTCATACACATTCTCTGACTATGTTCAGGTCTGAGTATCAGTTATATGTCAGTAAAAGCTGCCTACATTTCTTGGATCATCACACTGATTTGTCAGGGGAACAGGTTACCAGGCAGCAGATATGGGCCATTTATCTGGACATGCTGGACAGATCAGAACAGTTGAGGGGTATGACTATGGCTCACACTGATTTGTCAAGGGAACAGGTTACCAGGCAGCAGATATGGGCCATTTATCTGGACATGCTGGACAGATCAGAACAGTTGAGGGGTATGACTATGGCTACAGCTTACTACCTGAATATTCTGCTACAGCCTGTACAGTTGATGGTTATTATTATGCTTACAGCTTACTATCTGAACATTCTAGCATATTCTGTACAGTTGTTGTGTCTAATTATGCATACAACTTTCTATCTGAACATTCTCATAGACTCTGTATGGTTGTGGGGTATGATTAGGCATACCATTTACTACCACTCCCGGGTTTCCAACCCCCTGCTGTGTGTGGTAGAAGTATTACAGTTGACATCACAGTACACTGTGCTATCAAGTAACTGGTGTGAAGTGTTCCAATGTTTTCTAAGTCTTCCTCAGTTGTACAATATGACTGACCTCTTGGGACTTCCAACATTGTTATACTGAACCTCCTACACATCTTATCTGTGTTCAACAGTGTGGGTAACATTGCTTATCACAACAGTACTATTTATAGAATGCAATACTACAACAACATATGCAAGCAGAATGTACACATGCACTCCAGGGGGTTATACTTTTACTCACAAGATATGACACCTTTATTTCCACACAACCTACAGGACAGTCTTCCTGCCATATTGTCTAGTTTAGTCAATACATCCCATACAAAATACATTTTTATACTGGTACAACACTTTCTAGAACTGTTATATTTATTTGTTATGACAGTACATGCAAGATTATTACTAACCTGCCTTTGCAGCCTAGCAGCATGGGCTCGCTGGTTTGCAGCCTGCTCATCTGCAGCTGTCAGAGAAATACAGTGATATTTAGCCATTACCTATCCATAGTATACACAAGCTAGGCAATCATTATCTATGTAGTAGAATGAGTGCCTACTCAGGGCTGGGGCATCGGCCATCTGCCTTGATTCTTGGATCCACTGCTCCAAGAGATCACCCCTGCACCTCTTCAGGTCAGCATGGTGATGCCTGACCTGCTCACCAGTCCGAGGGTTACCAGTGGCACTGATGAGGTCACAGGCGAGACTGTCCCAGGCCTCCACTTTATACTGAGAGCCCTGGTAATAGCCCTGCAGTAGTCTCTGCTCATGGTGTTTTACCAGGAGCCATACCATGAATCTGGACTCCTGGATGCCCCAGCGCTGTGCTCTAAATCAAGTGCCTTCCCCTACTCCAGTTATTCTGCCTACAGTAGGGAGCTGCAACCAGTTATGGGAAGTATTTGCACCTGTGGGGTTTAAATATGCCCAATTCCCCACACTTTCCCATAATTGGATGGTTTTGAAAAGGCTAAGCTATGGGCACACCTGCTTACCCTAATGTTGGCATTGCTTAAAGGGGTATACCACTGAGCAGATTGAGGTAGCCAGCCTACACATTGCTTACATCAAGTAAGCTGAGCTGTGCAATGCTTAGCAATGCTTAATATTTAATTAGCATTATATTTTCCTTTTGGCATTGATTTATTATTCGTCACATGTTATATCTGTGTCTGTTATCTGTGATTCATGTGTACGTAAACTATATGGGGTCCTGGGGACTTCAACACTTTATTACAATTACACCTCACATCTGACCTTACTGCAGTACTCCAGTTCATATATTTATGTTATGTGGCAGGTTATACAACAACACACTGTACATAGACTCCTTTCACATGTTCAGTTTGATTTTTCTATGGTGAAGATTTGTTTGTTGAAACCTCAATGTTATGTACTGCTATGATGGCTTAGTGGTTAACTACTGTGGCTGTAGCCTACAGGGTCTTGGGTTTGAGCCTTGCAGAGGCTGCTTATTTTGTTGCTAGGCAGAACACGGGCCATTGGATACAGAGTAATTAAGGCACTTTAAAGCAGTTGTAAGCAGGTTTGCACGGAGCTAAGAACTGCTAACTTCCGGTTACAGTTTCTTACACTCAGTTAGCTTCTAAACTGCTTAGTCTGTGTCGGCAGTGCTTAACCTCATGCAAACGTACTTAAACATGCTTACTTTTGCTTACATATGCTTACTACTACTTATTTGTACTTAAACCTGCTTACTAGTGTCTTATTCATTATGACACTGACACTTCATATGTGCATTTCCTGCAGTACTCCAGTTCATAAATATATATTATTTAGTGGGTTTTGCAACAAAAATATTGGTTATAACATGCTTTGCCATGTAAAATAGACTGTGCTACAGTGGGACTCAAGCCAGGAATGCCTGCTCATTAGGTGAATGATCTGCCCACTACACTATTACTCTGCTCCTTCATTTACCTATATCTTCCTTGTTATTCTCTTCAGCCTTTTAAGCTGCTTTAACCGTAGCTAAGTGATGGGCACACCTGCGCGCCTACGGTTAGCTGTATTCAGATTTAAAAAAAATAAATAAAGGGGTTTCTTCGTTTGATTTTTATGTACTGTTGCTGTTGTACACATGGGGAACTGTTGGTGGGGATATGTGGACAACTATGAGTGATCTTGCTCATTTCTTACCACTTTCTGCTATTCTACATTGCAGGGGCGTGTTTATTCTGAGAGCTCTGCTCTCAGATACACCCCCCTGCACTTGTACACAGTCCATGTAAGCCTAGGAGCTCAGGCAGCACAGCTTCATTAATATGCATGGCACGCTGCCATCCTTCTCCTAAATGGACACTTCAGTGCAGGACTAAGCTAGTCCTGCACAGAAGATTAGTGAATCTGGGGCATGTCTTTCCAGGGTGCTATTGTATGTCAAATATACTATCAGTTGCACACTACTGGACCATTTTAAGAACCCAGAATGTAACTTAACATGCCTCTTTAGTGTTATTTGTTGCATCTCGTATTATATTTAATAGTACATTACTCAACTATGCCAAAATATCAGAAAGCGTGCCATCTAACATAAGTCTCATCATAATAATGATTGACTTTTAATAATGAATAGTTTAACCTTTTGAATTTTAAATGAAAACAGCTTTAGCTTTAATTTCATATATAGCTAAAAGCTAAATTAAAGCTTTATTTAACTTTAATATCATATATAGCTAAAAGAATCAAACTCTAACATTTAAAAATGGAACTAGTAACCATTTGAAGTAGGCAAAGAAATTGCTTACCTTCTAAAAAGTAATATTCAGCACCTGTTCATAAGTATTCAAGCACTTCTTTAAATTAATAAGAATTTATAACCACGAAATACATTGATTTTATTTGTCTTTCAGATTTTAACCATTTTTGTCTTTTATTAACCAACCATCTCTTGCTGTATTTCTCTTCAAAGAAGTTGATTGATTCCAGTCCATTTCTTCTGCTTTTTCTAGGATTTTATTTTTCTGTATAAAGAACATTGCATCTTCCAAGGTATTAAAAATCTTCTTTCCTTCTGGAAGGTGAATCCTTATTTTTGCTGGAAATAAGATCAATGCTTTAACATTGTTTTTCTTTAACATTTTAACAAGTGGCACACAAGATTTTCTCTTGGACATCACTAATGCTGAATAGTCATTGTCAAATCTTATACAATTTTCTTTAATTTTAACTGGATAATTGGTCCATGCAGCTTTTAAGACTAAATCTTATCTTGAGTTGAGAAAAATCTTTTGAGCACTGACCTTGGTGAAGGTTTTTTTTTCAAGATGAGTTGGAAAGTGATTTATGTACCCTTTAGATGCCAAAGGAAAAATCTTCAAGCAGGTTCAAAGTTTTAGGCAGCCAGGTATTAAGGAATCAAATCATACTGTCTCCCTCTTCTTTTTCAGGAATCCCATAAATCCTGATGTTATTCCTTCTTGAGCTGTTCTCTAAGTCTTCTATTTTTTTCATGGAATAAGTTATTTTGTTTCAGAAGAAATTCAATGTTATTCTCATTTTCAAGTAATCTTCAACCAAAATCAGATGTTGTCTCTTCTATACTCGAGATTTGTGATGATTGTTGTTTAAGAGATTTACTCAGCACTTCAACTTGTATTTACATTCCTCTTTAAAATTGTCCATTTTGCTTTCTAATTTATCTATCTTTATATATAACTCATCAATGTTATTTATTATGGCCTGTATATCTTTTTTATTTCATTGTACTGGGCTTAAAGTGGCTCATTCTGAGACAATTAGCTCTTTCTAGTTTTCTTTTTTTCTTCAAATATTTTTTTATTTTCAATTAAAATAACATTTACATAATATTTTTAAATATAATTTTAAACAACTATATACAATATTTAAATATCATTTTAAACAACCATATACAATATTTACAATGGACTTCCACGGTGGTGCAGCGGTAGCATTGTTGCCTCAAAGCAAGAGGTTCTCCCATTCGATTCTCGGCTGGAGTGCAGGGAGTGCCTTCTGTGTGGAGTCTGCATGTCCTCCCTGCGGTTGTGTGGGTTTCGAAAGACATGCGTAAATGGGCGTGCCTTTGTTGAAGGTTGAACGTTGAGCTGGCATCTCGGTGTTCGTGAAAATCTACTGCCAATCATTAGCAGACCAGAGTTCCACTGAGGCGACCCCTAATTGGGAAAAGCCGAAAGACAACAATAACATATACAATATTTACAATAGCCTGACTTTCAATTATATACACTGTATGTTATTAAATATAGAATTACAGATCAGTTATCAGAGATACAATATTGATTATTGCAGAGTGTCCAACAAACATATAACTTTCTTTCAAGGATTATTTACCAATGGCCTGGGATAGATTCGTAGTTTTTTTATTTTTGTTTCCATCAATGCATTTGTCTTCAGTAAAGTGTAGAATTCTCCTAAGGTCGGGGGTGTATTTGAATTCCACCTCCTGGTTATGCATTTCCTAAATATAGCAAGTATTGTCCATAACAAATACATATTTGTCTTATTCAGGTAGGGATCTTCATTTACATTTAGTGTTATCAATACTTTAGTTAAGGTAAAGGATTCATTAATTAAAGCTTGTAAAAAATGATTGATTCCATTCCATTATGATTTCATTTTATTACATTCATAAAAAATATGAATCCAGTCTGCTTTATTTAACATTTCACACCACCAACAAAAACATTTTTAGTAGTACTGATCTTTTTAATTCTATCTGGTGTTAAAAATGCTCTATGTAAGTATTTCCAGTTAAATATTTTCCAGTACTGTGTGTTAGAGGTGTAATTAGCTGATAGTACAATGTTACTTTTAATTTCTTCTGTTAACTGCAATGGCTGACCTTTTGTTAAGAACTGCCAGTATGATGGTTTGGGAATTGTTTTATATGTTATTAACTCTTTATATAGATTTGAAATTGAATTTTTCTTTTCACAACTATTATATATAAATTCATACATAAAACTTATTAGATTTGGAATATCTTTAAATGAAGAATGTTTATGTTGAGCTTGGGGGAACATAATTTCATTCAGCAGTGCACTTGTATGCGGTTGAATGACAATAAAGTTATTTTTGACTTTTGACTTTTTGTTACTTCATCAGCTTACCATTTTTTTTTTCATGTAACACAGGCAATTTATTCTTCAAGGGTGACAGGCACTGAATTTTTAGATGAAACACTGAAATATAATTTTGTTTTCTAGTAGCAACCTCTTCATTAGTTACAAATCTCTTTAATGTGGAATTATTCAGATGACTTTTACTTCTGCAGAGATTGAGCATATTTACTGATATTGGCGGATTGTAATGACAGAAGTTTGAGTGGCCTTTTATGGTTAGAATATTATGAATTGGAAAGTTTTGTCATTATTGGTTCATACATATTTTTTCATTGTTTTCTGGAAAAATGCTCAAAACTACAAGTTTAAAACATGCTCTAACAAGTGGTGTTGCATTATAAAAGGAATATAATTTAATACAATTAGGAAGGTCAACTAAAGAAGACACGCATGTATACATGGTCCTGAAAATGTGTGCAAGGGGGCTTACGATTTGAAAACAGCCCAAAGGTAATCTTTATCCACCACTGGCCAGATACATTTTCTTTGAATGCGGATTTCAATGATGTTTCAATGAATGTGAATTTCAAGGACAGAGAAGTTTTAATTGCTAATTCTGGTTTCATTGTGAGACTATATTGTTTAACAAATGCCTATCAGTGTTTGTACTAAAAAAAATTGAAGTAAAAGTTTTAAATTAAATCCAAATAATCATTGTAGAAGTAAAGCAGAAAACAGTATGTGCATTGAGAGGCTTGAACAGTGCTTATGGCAGCTGGGGAGAAATAGCCATGTAATGGGACACTGTAATGGCTGCATGGGGGGACTGTGTATAGGGGGCCCCAATCCAGTACCCTGCCTAGGGCCCTATTTGACCATGATCCAGCTTTACTTGTTGTATATACATGGACAAATAACTAAAGGGATCATTGGGGGGAAATGTTTAATTTGGAGTCATTGAAGGGATTGTGCATACATGGATGGACTACTAAAAGGATCATTGGTGGAAATGTTTTGTTTTGGTGCTTGTGCATACATACTTGGACAGACTACCAAAGGGGTAATACTTGGAGAAAAATATGCTTAATTTTGGTGCTTGTGCATACATACTTACTTGGACAGACTACCAAAGGGGCAATACTTGGAGGAAAATATGTTTCATTTTGGTGCTTGAGCTTGCGTACATACTTGGGCAAATTACTGGAAGGGTTTTTACTAGGGAGAGTTATGTTTCATTTTGATGTAATTTGAGTGCTTGTGCATACATACTTGGGTAGACTACTGAAGGGGTCATTATGTGGGAAAATTTGTTTCATTTCAATGTTACTTGAGTCCTTATGTGTATATACTTGGACAGACTACCGAAAGGGTCATTAATTGGGGAAATATGTTTCATTTTGATCCCATTTGAGTACTTGTGTCTACGTAGATAGACTATTTAAGGGGTCATTGGGAGAAATTTTTCATTTTGGTACTTGTTCATAGTTGGACATACTAAGATGTCGCTTGGGGAAATGTTTCATTTTGGTACTTAGACATATTAAGATGTCACTTGGGGACATGTTTCATTTTGGTACTTATACATACATACATGGGCCAACTACTGAAGAGGTTGTTGGGAGAAATGTTTCATTTTGGTGCTTATGAGTACTTGGACATACTACTGAATAGGTCACTTGGGGAAATGTTTCATTTTGGTGCTTGTGCATACTTGGACAAACTACTGAAGGGGTCACTTGGGGAAATGTTTCATTTTGGTGCTTGTACATACAAACATGGAAACACTACTGAAGGGGTCATTGAGGCAAATCTTTTCATTTTTATGTCAGGGACATGCTTGTGCAGACATGGACAAACTACTGAAGGGATCTTTGCAGGAGATGTTTCATTTTGGTGTAATTGAAGTGCTTGTGTATACATGGACAAACTACTGAAGGGATCTAGGACATTTAGAGAAAGAAAGCAAACAATACAGCTTCACTGATTGATAGCAATGCAGCAAAGCCACCCATAATTTTAATATATATTATCCTTGATTTTAAAACAAGGATAAAGTAAGTCTTCCCACTATGACTCACAGAAGATTAAACCCCTTGATAATCCAAGGTCACTAAAGTTTAAGTGTTTTCTGTAGGGTGGAAGGCTCCCCACCTTCACAATGGGGGGGTGAGCCACCCACACCCTTTAGATTTATATCATAATCTCTTCTTGGTCATTGAAAAAGGTAACATATGCCTCTGATGAAAGCAGTGTCAGAGGGCATATCTCTCAACATCTTAGCACAAGAAATCTGAAAAAAATCTAAAATAATGTGGTCAACAGCAGAAAAACAGGGAGAGGTTTTAAACATTGCTCTTATAAAATTTGAACTTAGTTGCTTGAATAACAGGATTTATATTAGTGTGTATTTTTTGAAGGAAATGAAATCTGAAACACAAATGTATGTGAATATTTAATGATTTCAATCCTCAATGATTTACAGAAAACCACAAATTCTCTGAGGATATCTGGACATTCTGCAAAACGCTGGACAGTTGAGAGGTATGGTCATGGACCAGGGCTAAGTATTCAGCATATATTGCTTAATCCTCTGAAAGTCCATTTGTTGCCTGGTAGAACTAAGGAGAAAAATCAATCAAAAATGGCTTTGTCCAATCAAAAATGGTGTCTTACTCTATTCTGTATTCTTAGTAGGCTTCATGAGGTCTCCATTACAGTACCTTGAAAAACATTATGATTACTGCAGATTTGCGGAATAAAAAATTGTGCTGCCCAAAGTATTATGCTGTATGTCTGAACCAGAGATTGGTGTAGGGTTTGGAAACCTCTCTTCTTCCTTTGGTATTTAAGCAGCTAAAGAGTATCATAAAATATGTAGGTATACATAAAGCAATACATAAATAGTTACTGGATTTGATATTTATGATTATTACTGAGCTTTTATAAAATGTGCATTATAATTAAAAATAAGCTAATTGTGGCTCAGACACTTCTTTTATTGATGACTAGCATGGAAATTATATGTATACCTATCATGGCTTATTTTGCGTAGTAACAAAAGTATTGTGTGTCTAAGTTCATAAGTCAGTACTAGGCTATCTGCCTTTGTGGGCCATCTTAAACCTAGCCATATTTTCCATCCCAAAGGTTACTATCAAAGCCTGTATGACCCATACTGTCAGAAGTAATTTAATTCAAGAGAATATTTTTTTCTTTTTACCAATTTTTGTTGTCTTCTGTTGTTTACTTGCTTACACTTTGCATTTATGTTTATTTGTTATGTTTGGGAGTAATTTTATAACTGAAATAAGGCACTCAGAGATACAGCCTATATTGTTTAGTAGAGCACAACCCTGATGCTAAACAGTAAACACACTCAGTGTGTTTAGTATCTTATCATGTAACTGGGGCATGCTATTAGCTGACAATAAACCACGCATTGCTGTGTAGATGATCCAGTGTTCACTGAACTAGTATTGACTATTAAAACATTGTTACAAGGATCTGTTAATATGATGTAAACTTAAGGTACAGATGGTGTATCATGCACACTAAACTTTTTTTCTGCAGTATACATACATTTATAAAATCTATTGAAGGCTCAGGATGCATATTTTAGCTGCTTCATCCTTGGGACATGAGTTTTCTGTCTGTGCCACAGCCCCAGTTTGGTCATGTTTTTTTTTTCTGTGTTGCAGTTCATATTTACCAAGCTAATAATAGTATAATCTATGCTGCCAATAGCATTTGGACTGTATCTGTGAAGAGATGTGGATTGTACAGAATTATGCTTTATTTTTAATAGCTGTGTGGTGTCTTTAGATTGCTAACGCTGTGTTGTGTTTGGTTATGCATCACATGACAGTTAAATGATTAACTCTAAAAATGCTTTAAACTTTAAACAGAACTTCCTGTTTGGACATGCTTTTGAGCCTCTTGGTCTCTTATGTTTTTGTGAAAGCTTGTCAAGGCATTTTTTCCCATCAATTTCAAACATGCCAAATGAGGGTCTCACCATGAGCTCAAAATAGTCTAGCTACTCTCCTCTGGTGTCAACTTTGACATGTCTGAATTAATTTGCAGCTTCAACAAGCAAGAAATCAGTTTACAACACTGGTTGCTTTTCTAAGAAAATAGTATAATTTCAAGGTTAACACTGATTGATACAAGTGGTTAAGCAAAAACTGGCTTCCATTCACAACCAGTCTGGCAAACAACACAGGATGAAGGCTATATGCTGTTAATGCGCTGTTTCCTGTAGTCAAGAGTTTGATTCCCTCAGTCAGCATTTCACTACTGTCTGAATGTAAGCAAGTAACATACCAGGGCTGTTGAGAAACTAGGCCAAGGTCCTCAGTAGGCATCTGGACTGCATTCCAACTAATTACATATGAACCAGAACTGTCAATAACCATAGTAAGGGCTGTTACTCTTTGAAGTAAAACACAGATTGAGAGGCACTGAGGACCAGAAATCAGTAGTAGCTCTTTGAATAAGGATAACATATAAATGATGAATGTGATTACACTATTTGTAACATTTCTAATTACATTCAGAGTTCTAGACAGAAAATATTGATTAAATGTATTCTGTCATCTGTATCACATTATCTTGTACATCAAGATTTGTTTTTGCATACATTTAGGTGTTTGATTATCAGACAGCTATATTTAACACAAATGTAATAAAATGGCAAATCAAAATGTGGGCTATTAAAATATACATGCTTTATTGCATTTATTATATGAATAAGATGAAATATTGCTAGATATATGAAAGTTAAGCTTTAGCTCTGTTTCTGGATCAGTTGCTCTCAGAATGTGGTTCTGAATTTATCAACACTCTTTTCCAGAAGGATAGATGCATTTTGTCACCTGAACAGAGAATGTGTTTGACAGAGTTCTGTAATAACAAGAAAATAGTAAACATGCCTTCAGATGGTGTGTGTGAGAGGGAGAAGTGGGGAATGATTGTCATTATTAATACTTTTGGATGTATGGAAAAGGCTAGTAAACATTTATTTGAACAAGGTACCTGTGGTGATGTGAAATCAGCATGACAACCAGTGTGATCAGTGTTAGACTTATCACATCTGTGTAAACCTAAAGGACTTTATCCTTAATGGAAGTGTCAGTGTTGGGTTAGTTCTGTGATGACTATTTGTCCTTACTAGATACACATGTTCCTGTGTTATACTTGTATGTGCAGCTGGTACGGAAAACAAAGGCAACAAACTAATAATGCTGGCCTCTTGATTGTGTGGTGTATTAAATATAGCATGAAGCAGGGCAGCCTAAATGAGTTACTTTCAGCAATAAATGAAACAAAAATGCTGCTAATGTCACAAGAGGATCAGTAAATATTCACTGGTGAGAAACTGTGCAATACAGTGATGAATATGTCCACCAATGATTTGGTGGACATTTTGTCATGGCAATCACCTAGTTGGTGGCTGCAAAAAAAGAAAGTAATAAAAAATATTAAAACTCATAGTATTAAATGCACCAGAGCCATTTGACTTTACACAATCACCATTTTGGTGAATATAGAAACCAAGAGTTGCATATTACAGACTAGTATTGAAGATGAACAAGGAAGACCATGAAGTCCAGGTAAATTCCCTACCTTATATGAAAGGCAGACATGCTGAACCTACTTTTGGTGTTTACATATCTGCTAAGGGCCAGACCTCAATATATAAGTAGTGAAAGCAAATTTAGATAAACAGTTTGTGCCTAGAACAAATTTAATACATGAAAGAGCAGGCTTCTGTAAATGAGTTCAGGAAAAGGATGAATCTGTAAAAGCATTTATGAGACATTTGAATGAACAGGCAGAGTACTGTGAGTCTGGTGCACTAATGACATTCTAAGAAGCAGGACTGATATAGACACTTCAGACTTCAGAGCTTTGAAAAAGTTACAGTTGGAGGCAAATTTAATGTTAGAGACTAAGCCATACTAATTAGTCATCAATATGAGCAAAATAAGAAGCAAAGTGCTGATATAACAGTAATAAGAAATATGAGACAAAATAAGTAAAATCTATGCAATAAGCAAAATAGAAAGCACAGGGAGGCAATGTTTAAATGCACAAGTGAAATTAAAAGTAATAAATGCAAACAAGAAGAGGATACTAGATGCAACATGTGCATAAGCAGGCTCCCTATTGAAATGTCAGCACTCAAAATGCCGAGTGCCAACAAGCAGAAAAAAAAAAAAAAGACTGAAAACACAGGAGAAAAGTGAATCTCGAAAATCTCTTTTCTCCTTAAAACTTCTTGCAGGGGAGCAAGCCTCTCACCAGCCTAAACTTATATATTCCAACTCTGAAATCGCCATACCTTGGAGAAGAAGGAATATTCCAAGAAATGCCATCTCACACTTAATATATGTAAGTCCTATGTTTTGGCCATTCAGTCTCCTTATTTCAGGACTTGCTTTAGCAGGTTCTGACATATCAAATGGTTACCGTATAAGGAATCACAGCTGTAGCTGGTGCAAAGTAGAAGGCACTAAAAATATAACACAGTAGGACATATTCTTGTCGTGTGTAAGACTAAAGTAGTCAAAGGTTTAGCAAAAAGAGGCTAAATGTGAGGAAAATGCAAAGAAAACTTTCTTTTTGTACTCTGTGAGTAAGCAGTAAACCCCAGACGAAGAATGGCATATCAGACTTCCAAATGATGCTACTCCAGTAAGATTTAGGTTCATAGGTAGGTACTAGGCTATCTGCCCAAAGGCATTTATAAGCCGAACCTGAATGTGTTGGCTTTTGCCGCCCCCTTAGATTAGTTCCCTGTGCCTCTGTCCAGCAGAGCTATTGAAGTGATCCCTGGGGTAAACCTTCTGTTTCCCATCCACTCGTCAAGGATTCTCTTGAAGAGGGTTAGCGAGGAGCTCTGCCTAATGTAGATTGGAATCTTGTTCCAGAGCATGGGAAGTCTCTATGTAAGATAGAGATTGTGAAAGACACGACTGTAATGTTACATAGTATATATAGAAGCATCTCAAAATGTGTATTTATTTATTGCTTGCATTTGTTTACTGGGAAAGTCTGGCTGAGCATGAAACCACTTTTCAGTGGAGGCCTGGGGAGAAAAGCTCCACACAGAACTACAGTGATTATTTAAACTGACAATAAGTGCAGTAGGTAATGCAATGCAGTGATAACATGGGCAACACAGTAGGAATATTCATATTACAGCAATATGCAAAGTAATGTGGAATAATCTAATAATATAGAAAGAAGCAGATGCAATCTGATGTTATGTACATGAGTTTGTTCTTAACCAATACATTGTCATTGGCAAATAGTGGATTATTAGTGCATTTTATAATTAGAATTATTTAGGAGGTTCGTGAAATAGAATAACACCAGAACAGTAAGCTAGCTGTGGTCAGTGATTATTAAAAATGTGAGAAGGATACAGCAGGTAATTAGGAGTGGTAAGTAAGAAGAGGTGGTTTTTAAGATGCTAATGCAATAGAGTTTTAAGTACCACAGGGAGGTAGCTATGATGAGAGGTATGGAGCATATAAATTGGTTAGTTAGATGTGAAGATTATGTT
The DNA here is from genome assembly GCF_019279795.1 of Protopterus annectens. NCBI lineage: Eukaryota > Metazoa > Chordata > Ceratodontiformes > Protopteridae > Protopterus > Protopterus annectens. The sequence goes on from NC_056728.1 coordinate 1,291,998,275, forward strand.
GTAGTGGGAGACTAAGATGTGGACTTAGGTTTAGATGGATGGGTCTTAGCCAGGGCTGGTAATCTACATGATGTGTTTTCAGCATAAAATAAAAACGTGCACAGCTGATCATATCAGAAGCAGAAGTACACAGCCCCTGTGGGAAGTTCTGGTATCAAATGAAGTTATATGCCATGACTGAATGAAAAGAATGCCAATGGGGTTTGGCTCTATGTGTTGTTCACTTCTTATGTCAATAATCTGCTGAGCACGAACACTAGATGTAAACTGGGTCTAACTGGTAGAGCTGAAGAAAGATGTGCTGATATGTTTGATGATTTTTGACTCCTTCAGTGTGAGCCAATAAAGATTATGCCATAAAGAGTACCATTCACCATCCCTTCTAAGGTGGACAGTGAGCTAAATTGAATGTTGTCTCAGGTAGTGATAGAAAGGGCTACCAGATCTGTAGCCTGATGTGCTCCAGTGGTAACAGTAATAAAGAAAAATGGCAAAGTGAGAACTTGTGTTGACTTGAAAAGTCTAAATGATGCAGTCAAAGAGAGATTTGTTCTGCCCACCTTGGGAAATAAAGCACACACATTAACTGGGACAATGACATCCTCCATTCTCCACTCAACACATCTAGCGGATTATAACAAATACCCCTTAACCCAAATAGTAAAAAGCTGACTACGTTCATTAATCCAGTGGTAGTAGTCTGCTTTTGAAGTTTGCCTATCAGAGTTACTCAGCACCTGAAATCTTTCAGCATAAAATAAGAAAACTCCTTAAAGACCACAAGGGTACAATGGTCTTGACGGATGACATAAGTTAGTGTTTGGGCCCGATAAAGAGTCACATCATGAGAGACTAAAGACTGTGGTTCAGGCCATTAAAAAGTCAGTACTCAAGCTCACTAAAGTGAAGTGATGTTTTGGTAAAACTAAAATACAGTATTTTAGACATTATATTACTAGGGATGACCAGATCCAAGTAAAGTAAAATCTGTGACTTTGTTACCAAATTAAGTCAACATCATGAAGTTCTTACCAGTACTATGGACAGTGCCTTATTCAATAACAGAATGGCAAAATAAACATATAACATGAACATGATGTGATACACAAGAAAAAAATTTCAAAAAGGTCAAGTTTGTGTTAGTGTCAACATCAGTACTTATCTATTATGATGTCAGCAAGTGGACTGTAGCCAGTACAGGTGCCAGCAGTTTTTTTATTGAAGCAGCTTTATAGCAACAGACTGATAGTAAACTAAAGCCTATAGATTTCTGTTCCAGATCATTAACAGAGACTGAGAGTAATTATTCTCAAAATCAAAAGGAATGTCTGGCAGGAAGATAAGCTTGCAAGTGCTTTTCACATTACTTATTGGAAATGGACAATATCTGGCTGCAAACAGATTACAAACTGCTGGTGCTACTAATAAATTGTCGCGACTTGGATTTGGTTCAATGTCTCTTAATGAGGCTAAAACAATTCACTGTCAATTTATTTCACATTGTATGGAAGCAAACTGACAATGGCAGATATCCTGTTCAGATATTTGGTTACTGAAATGGTCTAATCAGATACTGGAGAAGCTATGACTGCATATATACAAGCAATCTTGAATAGCAGACCAGTGAGTTCCAATAGGATGGACATCATCAGAGTAGCAAAACAGCAGGATGCAGACCTGCAGACTATAATTAACTATGTTCCTGATGGGTGGCCAAGTAAATAAAGACCACACATTCATTTTAAAAATGCTTAATCGTAACAGCTCATTTGTCAGACAAGAAAGGCCTCTGTTTATGTTAAGATTAGCTATTGGTGCCAGATTCTACAAGAGCAGAAGTTCTGAGACAAAAACCGTTAAGGGTATGAACGGTTAATCGAGTCAGAGTAAGACCAAAGATGTCTGGGTGGCAGCCATATAAAAGTGCTGTCAAATCCACGTTTCTGTCTTTGTGTCAGTTCTGCATGAAAAACTCAGAGGGGAGAATCTCTAATTGTGTTTCTGTTGCCAAAAGATCATGGCAAAGAATTCCAAGAAACATGTATAAATATAATGGATATAATGAACATAATGTGAAACTGTATCTTGTAGTGATGGGCTAATATTCAACAGACAATGAAATAGTCATCCTTGTTACAGTAAGCAGCCAGCAAGCCATATCCAGGTTTAAGATAATGTTTTCCAGATAGGTAATTCCTAGCAAACGTGCCACTGAAAATGGAACTTAATTCATGACCTCAGAGTTTCAACAGTTTGCAAAGGAGTATGGGTTTGATGATATAATGTCCAATCTGTGTTATCCACAAGCAAACAGTGCTGCTGATAGAGTAGAATAAATGACTAAGAAAATCCATAACCAGCCAGATCTACATTCAGCTCTAATGTCCTACAGAGCAATGATGTATAATGCATCCTGAGTGAGTCCAGCACAAGTAATGATGGGCAGACAGATTCAAACTACCACCTCAATACTTGAAACAGAGTTATCGAAAACTAGTCCATATGAGACTTCTGAACAAAATGACCATAGGACTAAATCTGCATGCACACAAGTTTATGAGAAGATAGATTCAGTTCATTCATTGTTTGATATGAACTTAGGACAGACTGTCCATCTCAAATTAGTGTGTGTGTGTGTGTGTGTGTGTGTGTGTGTGTGTGTGTGTGTGGGTGGGTGGGGGGGGGGTATGGGAAACAGTGGTGCAGCTGTTCCATATCTGTATAACCAAGATTGCATGAAATCTGAACCGATGATGAAGGTGCAGTAAGGAGAGACTGAAGACACATCCAGGCCATGTCATTCTATTCCTGAGATGTCTGAAATGAGTTGCCAAATATCACAATCACATCAGAGATTGCCATGACCAATTCAATCCAAACAAAAGAAATACTCTGACAAAGGGACTTCAGAGACTAATATCCAGACTAGTCATGATTTACCTAAAAAAGACACACTACCTAAAAGAGACACGTTACCTGAAAGAGACATGTTAATCAATATCAACTTGTCACAAAGGACAAGCACCTTGCGTCCACAACCTGAGAGAGTTACTTAATGAGGACATAAGATGAGATTTCCATTGAGGTACTAAGACATGAATGGTTCCAGAACAGATAAGTAATAGAATGATTGCTAACAGGAGTGTATGCTTCCAAACCTAAATGTTTTCTGTAAAATTTTTAAATTAATATAAAGTGCTTTTCAACCTGCATGATTATTATCATAAGATCAATGCTGCAGTAGTCTAAGCTATACAGGTTATATCCTATACTGGATAGGCCTGTCAGCCTGCTTCCAAAGCTTTAGGGAATTTTCCATGAACCCAGATCACTTATGGTTCAAGCAGATAAGGAAATAAAAAATCAGTGACCTGGGTGTCAAATGCTTCCCAGCTTTCCTGCCACTGAGGAGAATTTTTCTTGCAAGCTTTTAAGGACTGATGGACAGCTAGTGTATCTCCATTGCTGGGAAGATAAGCTCCCTTTGAGAAAAACACTTCCACATTTGTTTTTAATGAGAAAAACAGTAATTTTACTAACTATTTACTTTTTGCAAGGTTTTACTGTTGTGGGGGATGTCATGATAGGTTCTTATCAGTTGAACTTCTCTGTTTTACTACTTTGTCTAAACTTTTGTTATAAACAAGTTTACTTCACTTTTTATTAATAATTTTATAAATTATTTTGGGGGGGCTGGGGCAAGTCTGTTTTGTGCTTGTCACTATATAATTTTTGGAAAAATCACTACTCTGGCATTTACCTTTCACTAACTATTGCTTCCATCATTTACCATGTTTAAGGCTTCTTTTTTGGCTGAACAGGGGAATAGTCTGGTGGTGCCTGTGTTCTTACTTTCTCTGGACACAAGAAAAACAAAATTACTAGACAGCCTTTGTCAGTCCAATGGGCTGCTTCTCTGCCTTAGCTGCAGAAGAATGACTCTGCAGTGGCCACTCAGGTTCTTCAGACCACTCATCTGTTCCTTGCTTTCCTCTAGCGCAGTCGCTTCAGACACCATGGACTGGGGGGGGGGGGGTTAGGATGTCCTCTGCAGTTGGTGGAGTATCTTCAGAAGGCATAGGAGAACCACTCTTGTCAGTCTCAAAGGAAGGTGCAGGGAATACGTCTCTGCCTGCCCAGAGTAAGATGCTTGTTTGTTAGGATGATGTCCATGATGTTAGTCAAACTGATTATATCGATATTCTTTGAAAAAATAAGCAGAAAGTTAAAAAAATTGTCTACCTTGTCTCTGTTACCCTAGATAGGGAAGATTTATTAGGTTTAGTTCAGGTCAGGTTCTTAACACTTCCCATTCTGCTTGTATTAGTAAGAGAAGAAGAAATTCTTCCATTTCTGAAGATTCCCATTGTGGTGATCAGAGAATAGAACTGAATGCAATAAATTCAGTTATTTCTATTCAGGCAACAGATTATGATTCTAAGAAGAGTATTTTTTCTGGTTTTCCTTATGAATAATTTTCCTTTTCTGAAGCAATCTCTAGAATGAATAGATATTTTCAGTGGGAACAAAATGACATTCAAGTTTCTTTAAAAATATATATGATGTATTACAACTGGAATTTCCTCAGCTTAGTGCTGTTCCTCCTGTTCCACCAGACTTGGAGGATGTTTTTATTACAGCCTGCAACATGCCTGAAAGCCAGCCAGCAGTCCCTAGGAAAGCAAGTAGACTGTATAGGGTTCTTCCATCTTACAAAAATTTATTTTTGATCCCATATCTCATCCTGCAGTGATTTCCTTGTCACAGTATTTTGCAGCTAAACATTTAGTAAATGCTAACCATATTCCCTCTAATAAGGATGAGAAAGATTTGGATGGATTTGGGAAAAGAGTGTGTTCTTCTGCTACTCTTGTTTTCATAATTCTTAATTGTGAAGCTCACATGTTAAAGGTTTAGCTTGCTTGTTTTGAGAATATGAGGAATACAACTGCCACTTTCCCATCACTGAACATAAATCTTTTCTAAATGCTCTTACTGGCTCTGTTTCTCAAGTAACCTAACATTTTTTTTAATGTTCTTATGACTCAACTAATGCCTCATCCAGAGCAGGAGCTACAGGGTCTGTGATCAGGAGATTTGCAAGATTACATGTTTAAAGTTTATCTGAAGACATAAAAGCTGACATTTTGAATTATCCCTATCAAGGCCATCTGCTGCTGAGATCCTGAAAAAAAAAATGTAATGAGACAGGAAAACTGATTCAAGGGAGGACTCACATTTTTCATCCTTCCTTCTCTGAGTTTGTTAAAGGTTTTATCCCTAATTCAAGGTCCTTTTATAAAAAAAAAAAAATAAGCATGACTGTCATGAAGTCCATCCCACCCTGGTAACCTTTAATAATTCCTCAAAATCTAGTTTTCCATTTCACTCTTTGGCAATATATAATCTCAAATGTATGGGCAGCGATGACATAGACAGCCCCTTCCTCATTTTCAGGGGATTCTTCCTCATGCACCAGATCAGACTTTTTTATTTCCCTTGTCATTTAGCATCTGTTTGTTCAAGCAGTAATAGAACATGTTCCTCTCTCTGCCTCTTGCATTGAAAGGTTTTTATTCAAGGATGTTTGTGGTACCAAAGAAGGAAGCTTCAGCTTCATGGACACTATTCCTAGAATTTTCCTGCCCTAACCAGTTTGTCAAAGTTCCAAAGTTCAAAGTGCTATCCATTCACAACCTGTTACTTCTAAGCTCCTCCTTCACTTTTTGGGTAACTCTGGCCTTAATGCATACTTATCATCACATTACAGTAGCCACTGACCTTGAGTACTTCTTAAGATTTTCTGTATCTGGATTTACTGACTTCTGCATATCCATCCACATAGAAAGCTTGAGGTCTTATTTTTGTTGCTAATTTAACATTCTTAATGTGGAAAACAGCATTGCTCATTGTTCTGAATCCTGAAAAAAGAGTGTCTTTGTTGCAAGCTCTTATGGTCGGTCAACCATATCTCATTTTCCACAAAGATAGGGCTTTCTTTGAGAAAGAATCCTTCATTTATGCCTAATGTGGTATCCAAGTTAACTATCCATCTCTGTGTCTTCTTTCCAGAACCAAGAAATGAGAGAGGAAGAATTCTTAATACTCAATATGTGTACAGACAACTCAAATAGTATCTTGACAGTCCTAAACCTTCAGAAATTCTGACCTGTAATGCGTTTCCAATGAAGGTAAGAAAAAAGGAGAACCACAGTCAAAGAAGACTATTTCCAAATGGCTTGTCTCATGCATGCTTTTTCCTTTTGTTATTCCTGCCATAACAAAAAAAAAAAAATCCAGGCAAAGTCAGCTCACATTCTACTAAGAGTTATCTTCTTTAGTGACTTTTTGGACAGGGATGGACTCCAGAAGTATTCAAGAGATGACAAATTTGTCCTCTATACATACTTTCACAGAGCACTATAAACCAGACTCCTTTTCCAAGTCTACAGCAGACTTTGCTAGGACCACTCTCCATGGACTCCTGGACCCTCATCCTTCCCCCTCCTAATAAAATTTCTAAGCTGTAATATTCTACCTATATAACTTAGGCTACTCCAGTAGTGATTTAATGATGAAAATAGTCGAATTGTGTTAAGTAAACTTACCATAACAGTATATGTTCAAATAGATCACTGCTGAAGTAGCCACTCCCTCCCTCCACCCCCCCCCCTTATTTTTTTTGCATGATTTTGTTTGCCAGGGTTAGGACATTGATTTATATATACTTATCATTGACCTGTTTTAGATCTCTAGTCCCCTTATTCAGTTAGCTTGAAAGCTCTGAAGGTCTTGGTGCACAGACCACTGATCTTCTCCCTTGGATTATCAAGCCATTAATAGTCAGAGAATGTAGAAGGTGGCCAAAAACTTTGGAGGCTAGCTGGCTGTTATACCCCGAGCAGGATACAGCCCATATGACTTAGGCTACTGCAGCAATGATCTATTCAAACATCTACTGTTATAGTAAGCTCACTTACTCAAATGTACTCTTTAAAAATGAAAAGTATGTGCATGTAAACTTTTGATGTGTAAATATGTACACTTTTCTATCTCAAAAGAGAATTTCATTTTCTTTTCAAAGGGGGGATACCTGGTGATATCAGATCACAATGATGATCCTTGTGATCAGTGTTAAATTATGTCTGAGTAAACCTAAAGAGGTTTACCCATAATGCATAGCACAGTGTTGAATTGGCTATAATCCTGACAAGATGCAAATATTGCTATGTCGTACTTGGGTGTGTAATTGGCAGAGAAGATAAATGCAATGAACTTACATGCACTAATTCTGCTATCATGTGTGTCTTGTTTCATTTTTAAAAATGGCACAGAGAATGGTAGTAAATTTAGGTAACTGTTTAGGAATCCAGTTTTGTCTTTACTTAATGCTTTCTGGTTACTGAAACAATGGTTATGCATAATTCATCACCGCTCAACTGTACAGATTTTGGCAGAATTCCCAGATTTTTGCTTCATATTTTGGTCCGCTTTTCATAAAGTTAGAAAATGATGACAGACATCTGAGTTTCAGAATACATACCCTTCAGAAAATTCATGCTAATGCAAAACATGTTATTCTATCAACTTTTTAGGTTTGTAAGAGCAGTATTTAAAAACTGTCTCTATTTTTGGTCCTTTGTCCCACTTTTACTTATAGATTTGTCCAGATTTCTTGCTCTAAGAGGTTGAGAGGTATGATGCATATGGGATACTATATTACATAAAAACGGACATATTTTGATTTGTAACACAATAACTTCCATAGTATATAGTTTTGCCTAACTAAAAAGTTATGTTGCATTTTCAAGTATTTATTATAGTCTTCAGTATTAGTTAATCTGGCACAAAAGCTTTCAAAAATGTGCTGATATTCTAAAACAGCTGGAAATATTACAATTGTCTTCAAGATTATATGGCCTTTCCAGAAATTAATAAAAAAGAACTTTACATTAATTAGCATTAGACATTTTTGCTTTTCAACTCATCTGAATGTAAAAAGAATCCATTTAGCAGGCTCATTTTTTTCTTTGCAGGATGTAATTTGATCACCTGTTTTATATTTCATTAACAAAACAGACAAAAATGATGACTTTAATATAGCATGCACAAAATAAACTTTTTAGAATTGATATCCCTCGTGGCTGTAAAATTAAAAACATCTGATTTTAAATGGAGAACACCTCATTAGGTTTCTCTAATGGTCATCAATTTAGGAACTCAGGTTTTAACTCACTGAGCATAGAGCAGAGAATCTGAACTCTCTGATTGTTGTCTTCCATAGGAAATCACTGTCAATGTAGTTTCTAACTGAACACTGGCATTGAGTCCTTTCTTTTGGGAGATTTCTCCATTCATTGTGTGACCTTGAAATTGGTATGTACATATATATATATATATATATATATATATATATATATATATATATATATATATATATATATACATATATATATATATATATATATATATGTATGTATATGTGTCCCCTTCAGATGATCGAAGTTTCAAAACTTCAAACATCATATGGCTGAGGACCAGATGATCAAAGTTTTAAAACTTTGAATGTTCTAAATGGAGATCACGATACAGCATGGAATGAGAAATGCATAATTTTCCTTGCTGTAGTGTGATCTTAGAGTTAGTATATTTAAGCAGCAGGGGGTGTGTGGAACACAGGGGGGGGGGGCTAGCTCCCCTGAAAAAATATTAAAGAAACATTTTTATGTTTTTATTTTTTTTTTTTATTTGATGTTCAAAGTTTCAAAACTTTGATTATCTGGTCTTCGGCCATATGATGTTCGAAGTTTTGAAAGTTCGATCATCTGAAGTAGACATATATATATATATATATATATATATATATATATATATATATATATATATATATATATATATATATATACACATATATACATGGTATATAGATATAAATGTATAGATACATATTTTTTGTTGTATGAGGCTTGTCCCTCACACAAAGTGTGGTAGAAGGGGTGAAAAAATGCTTCCATTTAATCCTTTCAGTAATATGCTTTGCAGACTACAGGTGCTTGGCAAGTTAGCTCCTCATCTAGTTGTAACTTGATGAACCATAATGGAAGCCCTCTCTATAATGTCAACAGCAACAACAACATTAAATACATCTCTGACTAGACAGATGGATACAGATACAGATACAGATACAGATATAGATGTAGATATAGATATAGATATACCCTGGGATTCAATAAACTCCATGTAGATTTTAAGCGAACCCTATGTGGAGTTTATGTGTTTGTGCGGTGAGCAGCCATGAACAGCATTTAAATGTAAACAAATGTTGTATTGTGGCTAGCATGTTGCCATCCAGGAAACTGTGTAAAGCAACATGAATAGCAAACCCGTGTACCTCAGAGCAAACTAGGTTAGCAGGATTGTGCGGAACACCACAATGATTACTAGGGTTTAACATATAGTAATTTATATGGCCCAAACACAGTACAGGACAGTGTGTGCAGTGCAGAGTATTGTGAAATTCCATTTCAGGCATTCTGTACAAAAACTGTGTAAATGATCTGTAAGGGTACATGGACTGCCATTTAAAATGAACAGAAAGGGGAGTATGTATATTGAATAGGGATACACAGATTAATTGTAGGAAGGGACATAGGGAAAGAGGAGAGGTGAAACATCATAATGTACAGCAGATGAGAACATGTCAATGGAAGACAGTTGTAGCAGGTACACTAATCACATATCAATATGGTACAGTATGAACTGCACATTGAAAATGTATATTATGTGACTGTAACACAAGGTGACATAAAGGAGAAAATACCTTTGTGAGATAAGCATCTGACATGAACAATGCAGAGGACATCTAATAGGGATGTTATATGCAACTGGGGTTGGTTGCATATTGCGAAGCTGTGCAAATTGATTTGCCTGAATATGGCAGTAATGTCAGAAGAAGTCTCCAACAAGTTGGACACAGTTAAAGGCTCATGGACAACAGTAAAAGAAGAAATCACAATCATGAACAATATCGGAATAATACCACCAGTAATCCCATGTCTGTGACACAGCAGATGTGATTCTAAGTGATTATAGATGGTGCTGCACAAACACACTAGTACAACTATTATGACATGTCAGCAATCTGTGAGGGAACTCAAGTGCACTGTCCTGACACTAACATCTGCTGGAAGTGTTAGAAGGGCACTGCTATACCTGTATGTGACATTAGGATACCTACAGGCTAATTAACTGGTGTGCATGGTAGCTATATGTGGCACAATCCAGACTGTCACAAATGTAACCCATGCCATCAGTGTTATCAAACAGCTATGTATGTACTGTGTGCATCACCAAAACAGGTGTCACATATCCATCTGGTGTAACAACTTGATGGGTGTTCCACACCATCAGACAGTAATGTTTATGCAACAAAAAGAATACCTAGGTATATCCAACAAGATGCGTGACAGCTCACTGTGCCAAAGGTGGTACACTTCTGTTACACATCACTGGAAGATGTGTAGGGAGGTACATGAAGAAGAGTGCATTGCACTCAGTTATTTTTATGATGAAGGCTGTGAACTATGGAAGTATTATGGCCTTTGATGTGGATGTCCTGCACATACTCAGTAGCTGTGTTACATACAAGGAACTAGTCAGCACTGTGGTCACATGCTGGTGGACATTCCACATACCATCTACCCAAGGACACAAGTCACGTGCCAGTTGGTCTACTTATAGAGTGTGATGTCTACATTATCCTTGGTTTGAGTGTTTGTTTTCATAACATAACAAATCCCCCATGTTTTTGTTTCTTCGCATGTGTTGTCATGGTTTTTGCAGTAGTCTATGGTGTATGTTGATACTGCCTGTATTATACTAATATCACAGTTGGAGTCAATGATCACCTGCAATCTGCAGTCCTTCATATAGCTATTTGGACACAGGATGTCTATATCATTTGTGACATATGTGACTTAAATAATGGACAGGAAAAGGCCTAGCAGACAGCTCTGATGTACAGGCCTGACCACTGGACCTAAGATATAGGTCACATCACACATTTCAACATATTAAGATGTCACATATGTGATCCACTGGTCTACCCACTTGGTGATATAGGTGTTTATGGCAACATCTGACAATGTTGAGTGAATACCTCTGCATGGATTTGTGTCAGATTCCTTGGTCTGGTCAAGTTCCACAGGATGACAGTGTTGTCATCATGCTTGCCCTCAATGACCTCTTTGACAACATCTAACTGATGAAACAGACATGGATGTACCATTAATAACTCACACAGGTCTGTTGCACACAGCTGGGCAATTACTAGTATCCATTTAGAAAAGCTCCAGAATAACATGTTAGTCTACCTCACAGATGAGGAGAGTCAGTATGTGTCTATACATGCATGGATCTGGTGTTGCCCCCCACCCACACACAACTTAGATGGATGCATGTTGATGTGCACCCTTCGACAGAACATAGTCCATGTGGAGGTTGTGTTTAAGTGTACAATCAACCATGCCAGGAAGGTGGATGTGCTGAGCCATTCTATAGGTGAATTGTGATGTTGTCACAGCCCATTCATTCTGCGTGAAAGGCCTGGATAAAGGTAAGACAGTGCATACTACCTATCTTGATCTGGCCTAGGGTTTTGACACAATACCCCACTCAGGTATTATTGAGAAACTCTCCCAGCTGGGGATTAAGCCATACATCACAGGATGGTTAACCAATTGGCTCACTGACAGAACACATATCATGAAAGTTGGTGAATGAACCTCTACCAGAAGAGTTGTCACCGTTGGTGTCACCCAGGGATCTGTGTTTGGCCCTTTACTGTCTGTAATGTATTTCTTGACAGTCCAGGCTAAAGTATATGGCCTTCGGCTTACCAAATTGGGTGATTCTTGCATATTGGGTACAATCTTTGAGCCCAACAATGATGATAACATACTACAGGAGAGGCTAACACAGACAAATGATTGGTGTCAGTGCAACATGGTCTACAAATAAATGCAAAAATGTGTATTTATTTTGGCCTTCTGCTAATAATTACACCATTGAAAACACACTCTATGCTGATACCCAGTGGTGCAAGACTTTGGAACAAAATTAGACAGCAATCTGCCCTTCAACCACCAAGTGTCCACAGTGGTATAGAAAGGCTATGTTGTGTACCTCAAAAGTCAGGTCATCGTATTCTGATCTGAGAATTATATAACAGCACTGTACTCAAATGACATCAGATCAGTAACAGAGTATAATACTCCCTTTTACATGTACCTCACTAGACAATTGCAGCAGCTGTAGAGACCACAGGAGCTCCTATCAAGAAAATACAGGACCTACAAACCATGACATGATGTATGTAGATAGCCTAAAAGCCCTGTCATTCTAACCTGTATTATATAGGATGAGGTGACTTGTGCCTGGCCTCCAGGCCAGTCTTTGACCCTGCCTGGTGGGAGTACTGCACATCCACAAATCAGCTATAGTGGATGACATCATCAGAGTCTGGTGAGGGGAAAATGCTAATAGCAGTGTCACACATGCTGGTGTAAAATGTGCTTTGTAATGCCAAGAAATGGCACAAACACAGACACACCCCAGCTGACTACAGTGAGAACTAAACTCCAACCTATCTAAGTACACCAGCTAGAGAACTCTGTATTTAAGACAAGTGCCACAGCTGAAGTCTGACTTGGAGAGTGTCAGACTGCACTTTATAGTAGATGACATCAGCAGAGTCTGGTGAGGAGAAAATACTAATAACAGTGTCCCACATGCTGGTGTAAAATGCACTCTGTAATGTCAATCAAGGGCACACACACACACACGCGCACACACGCGCACACACACACACACACACACACACACACACACACACACACACACAGACACACACACACCAGTTGACTGTAGTGAGAACAGAAGCCCTACCTATCTAAGTACACCAACTAGAGAACTCCGCATTCAAGGCAAGTGCCACAACTCAAGTCTGACTCTTAAAAGGCTGCAGGACAATGTATGGTGGATGACATCAGCACTGGATGTTGGAGAGAAGATGTCGGGAGGCCTGCATGAAATGGATGCGTAGGCTTGTGCAAGTGTCAAAATGCTATCAACCCATGGAACTGGAGTGGTAACTGTCAGATACACACTTATGTTCTCCTGGTTAGATAGAGACACACAATGATGCACACCAGTTGACTGCAGTGAGAAGAGAACCCCTAGCTATCCAAGCACACAGGCTAGAGAATACAGTACTTTAAGCAAGTGCCATGGCACAAGTCTGACTCTTACACAACTGCAGGACAACTTATGGTAGATTACATAGGCACTGGATGCTGGTGAAAATATGTTTGAAGGCCTGCATGAAATGGATGTGTAGGCATGTGCAGCTATCACGATAGTTCAAGTTCTGCATGTACCAGACTGATCAGTGTGCAGTGAGTAGTATTTGGTGGTTGTGTTCCAATGTGCAGGTATAGTTTGAGACACCTTTACAAACTATATGCAAACAGGTCTCCACATTACTACAAGTATTTGAAAATCTGAATGTGTATTGTCTTTCTAAAGATGTGCGTCATATATCATACAACATTCTTTATTAATTTATGTCATGTAGCTGATATATTTGTGAACAAGTACTGAGAGACCAGGGTTGCAGTGCATGGTGGAAGGTAACCTATGGCTGCATTGCAAATATCTGGCATATTCTTTAATACTGCCTTCATTTTGTTATGTTTCCACATGTAATTTCATGCCATGAAGACTAAAGGGACAGCAAACACTTTAGTCATAGGTGACTCTATAGTCAGGCACACTGATGTCCCACTCACCAGGCTGAACAAGGAAAAAATTACAGTCAGCTGCCTGTTGGGTGCCAGGATCCACCACATAATGCATGCACTCAAGTCACTCCACAGCAAGTACAAATATGACTCTGTCATTGTCCATGTTGGAGTGAATGACTTGAGATGTACCTCCCTGGACTACATGAAAAGAGACATGGGAAGAGTTCTTGGATCATGTGGCCCAGGCAGGTATGACTCTAGCCCTGTGTAGCATCCTGCCTTCACCCAGAATGATACCACAGTATAAGGACAAAATGATTGACTTCAACAATTGGCTAAACTTCTGGTGTCATTCAAAGGGGATCCAGTATCTGTCTGCCTGGGACGACATGATCGACAGACCATGATGCTTTGCCAGAGATGGTCTGCACCTGTCGCCCCTGGGATTCAGGTTACTGGCTAAGGCTTTTGCCACCCCTATAGTGCCGTTTTTAGTCAAAGTTCAAAGGACAAAACCACCACTGTAACAGGAACAAACATGCAAAATCTGTAGGTAATGCTACTCAATGCTAGAAGTCTAAACCTCAAAATGCACTCTTTCGAGGCACTCCTAAAAATGGAGAACATTGATATCTGTGCAGTAACTGAGACTTGGTTCAAGGTTCTGGAGAGCACCCCTGCAATACCAGGCTACAACTCTTACCACACTTTTTGGCCACCAAACCAGGACCGAAACACTAAAGGTGGAGGAGTGTCCATATTCACCAAGGATATTCACAACCCCAGGCTAGTTGCCAAACACAATGCGTCTGAAATTCTTCAGGTGCAACTAACACTAGGTAAGACTGCAATCCAAATTATAGCTTGCTACAGATCCCTCACCATGCCCCAGGATTCTCACTACACCTTTCTAAACATACTGGAAAATATTAACATGCAACCAAACACCCTACTACTGGGTAATTTCAACTACCCTTCCATTAACTGAGAAAATTATTTGAGTACCAACACCTTTGCCCAACAGTTCTTGGAATTCATAAATTCCAATGCTCTGGATCAACTAATCTGTAGTCCCACTAGGGGCTCCAATATCCTAGACCTGCTCATTACCAACATGGGAAATCGATGCTCCACACCTATGGTCACCCCCTCATTGGTCACGTCTGACCACAAGCTAATCACCCTTGACATCCACATCCCACCCCACCCTCCAGTAAGGAAACCTCAGTAAAAAACTTCTCCAAAGCCAACTTCATGCTATTCAAGTCAGAAGTGACAAACTTCATGACACCCATACAGATGGGAACTGAAAGTTCGACTGCTGAATTCTACACTAAGGCACTGTACGAGCACATTAACTCGTGCATGAATCATGCCATCCCCAGTAGAACCAAGACACTGTCCTCCAAAAAAAAGGAAGCCATTCTGGTGGTCCCTTGCCATAAACAAACTTTACAACAAAAGGAAGAAACTGTTGCAGAAAAGAGGAAAATCCCAGGATGCAAAAAACTCCCTTACCAGCCTCAGTAAAAAGTTGAGATCCATCATAAAATCCTCCAAAGCTAGTTACGAAAATAAAATTGCTAAAGATTCCATAGACAACCACAAGGCATTTTATAGCTATGTCAAGAATCTAAATGGCAATGCTCAGATCTGCTCTGAGCTACAACAGAATGGCATTAAATATACTGATCCCAAGGATATTGCCAAAATCCTGGCAGATTGATTCAGTGCAAACTTCACCCCCCTCACCCCCTAAAGGGCCCATCTCAATACCAAAAGACTGCCAAATTCCAGTAATAATGGCCACACAGGTAAAACAATGCACTCACCAAAGCTAAGACTACAGCATCCATGGGACCAGATGACATCCCAGGCTGTTTACTACATGAACTACAAAATGAACTGGCACCTCACCTAAGTGTCATATTTAGTCATAGCCTCACCTCAGGCTTCGTGCCCAGTGAGTGGCACACAGCTACAGTTATCCTACTCCACAAGTGGGGACCCATCTTGGATCCCAGGAACTACCGCCCCATCAGTCTGATGAGCCTGATCTGCAAGGCCATGGAACGTATTATCATGGAACTTATAAACAAAGACATTGACAACCTTCAAACACTGGAACCCATGGAGTTTGGGTTCATGAAGGGCCAATCTTGTCTCCTGAACCTGATTGACTTCTTCAAATCCATCTCCAGAGCCGTGGACAAGGGTAAGGTGGTCCATACAGCCTATCTGGACCTTGCTAAGGCCTTCAACACCATCCCCCACTCTGGAATCATAGATAAACTTACTAAGCTGGGCATTAATACCTACGTCACTCGATGGGTTGCCAACTGGCTTACTGACAAAACCCACACTGTAATAGTAGCCAATTCCAAATCCAGCTCCAGACAAGTGACAAGTGGAGTACCTCAGGGTTCATTCCTGGGACTGCTTTTGTTTGGCATCTACTTCTCTGAAGTACAGGCCAACACTAAGGGACTCTGGCTAACAAAGATCGCAGATGACTGCAAACTATCCCCAAATTATGTGGATATTCTACAAAAGGGCCTTACAGAAACAGGCACTTGGTGCCAGAGCTCAATGCCAACAAATGTATAGTTATCCCCTTTAGTGAAAAAACATGTACTCATGAATTACCACATAGGTGTCAGTACACTAAACACCGAAAGTGTGATAAGAGACTTAAGGACACAGGTGGACAGTGGTCTCTCCTTTGATAATCACATTGCCAAAACAGTCAGGAAATCCTTCTATGTGGCACACCTCATCACTAAGGGCTTTTCATCCAGAAAAAAGGAGGTCATTGTCCCACTGTACTCATCCCTCATTAGACCCATTATAGAATACAATGCCCCGTTTGGTATGTACCTCTCAAGACATCTGCAACAACTGGAAAGGCTGCAGAAATACCTCACTAAAAGAATCACAGGCCTAAAGCAGATGCCTTATGCTGACCATCAAAAAAAACTTCACCTATACTTTGTCGCATATCGTCTACTCAGAGGCAATCTCTCCTTAACATACAAGGCCATGTCAAACCCAGAGCTGTTGGACTTGCTACACTTAAAGAAATCCCAGTCCCTCAGAGACACACACTCCAGGGATCTAAACCTTGTCATCATAATGAACAAAATCTGCTGGAGGGATAGGTTCCTGATGCAGAGACTCCCCAGACTCTGGAATAGACTGCCCGTATATGTCAAGCAGAGTGCCTCTTTGGCCCTCTTCAAAAGGAACCTTGATGATTGGATGGGAGATAGGAAATTCACCCCGGGGATCATGTCAGTCACCCAGCTAGACAGGGATCCAGGGAAGTAAATACTGTAGGAAGAAATAGCCAGGGAATTGTTATGGCTAGGCTTGTATAGGCCCTAGAGCCAATAGCCTAGTACCAACCTATGAACCTATGAACCTATAATATTTAGTTTGCATAGTGCAATAGTGAGCAGTGGGCTTGAGTGATGGCTGGCAAAGTGTTTGCACATGCGGGATACACAGTTCTACTGGTTTCCTATTTGGATATAGTAAAGCAGTGTGAAACATGAGGCTCATTGCTAAACTTCTGAGAGTTAGTACTGAGTGTATGAAACACACTACACTGCTGCTTACCTAACTGTGTGGTAGCAGGTGTAAATGCATTGACACATTTCATTTTGAGGTCTGATGATACTGGGTTTGAATATATGTGTATGCAATACTTTTAGATAAGTAGTGATAATGCAATAAAATGTTTGTTATACTACATTCACCATTTGTTACTATTTAAATAGTGATAATGCAATGAAATTATTCCTATACTATATTCCCTTGTGTTACTATGTTTTACTTTAACGTAGCACGCTTAAGTGGCATTGCACAGAGGTACACCACACCACAGAAGAGCCGTTTACCATCGCTTGGCATTGATGCATGTTGCCCAGATTTGAGCAAACATAGAGACCAAAAAATGAAAGGGTTCATTGCTTATTTTGTACTTATGTGTGTTGTATTCAATTCTGTTTTTTTGACCAGATTATAGATGTTAAAATGGGGTAGATAGGAAAGAGGTGAAATGGGGAACAAGCAGAGGGGAAAAAAAAGGAAAGAAATACAGGAATGTGCAGGAGATAGGTAGGAAAGAACCATAGCTATACATTTCTTTAACAGTGTAAACTGAAAATATATACAGAATATTAGCTGAATATGGACTGTCACTTCCAAAAAGTGGGGTGACAACAATACAATCATGCTGTATAACCAATTGGACCAAATCAAGTGTGTTAAGAAGACATGTGTGCATGATGTTAAGTGGAGAGCAGCAGTGGCAAGCAGGAAGAAAGCAATTTTTGAAATTGAAAGGTTAATCTAACACTTGACCTTAGTTTTATGGATCTCTGCTGCTGTAACCATTAGGTGAGTTAACTTTGCAGACGTGCTGGGGTCATAACTTCCATGATCTGACATATTTTTATTTGACTTTAAACAGTAATACAATTGATTTTTAAAGTGTGGGATTCAAACCTATGCATAAGGGACAAAACATTTTCTTCCACAGCAGTGATTTTTCATATTTGCCACAGAAGAAGTGCTGCTTAGACATAGTCAAGAGTGACTCATAAATACAGCTGACAGTTTGAGGTGTTAACCTTGTATGTGTGTGACCTAACGAGGCTCTTGTATATAGATTGATTTGTGTATTTGTCTTATTTAAGTGTGAAGGCCATCCAAGTCCATATAGAAGAATTATACTTACAGAAATATAGTAGACAGTATACCCTCAGTCATACATCTGAAAAACACAATAAGAGTGCATTATCCCTTATATATATAATTCATATAAGCTCCACTATCTAAAGTGTTATATGTGGAATTTAATATAATGTGAAATGGAATAACAGTAAAAAGTGCTGGAATGTCCTGTATTAGAACCCAGGACCATGTGTATGGTAGCCCTACACTTACACCTTTTGCCAAAAGAATGTTGAAATAACACTTGTATATTTTTCTGTTCAATGCTATAAACGTGACTGTCACAACAGTAAAAATATGTTTCACTTTCTATATTAGAACCCAGGACCATCTGTATTACAGCCCTACACTTACACCTGCTGCCACAGGAATAGTTAAATGACAGTTGCACAATTCCCTATTCATGTTTAAGTTTTCTGTGTTAACTGACACGCAACATTGCTTAGCATGTTTGCATGGTGCCTAACAGAATTAATAGAATATAAACTTTTAAATTATTGACTGTCTGCAGCCTATCTGCAGGTGTTCAATGGCTGCAGGTGTTGGCGAACCTTGATAACTGCCAAACAATGTCAATTAGTGCCATTGCTTGATAGAAAGCAAACATTGCAACAATGTATCCTTTTTGACCTTTACATTGTCTGCACCCTGTCTGCAGGTGTTCTGCCTGCTTCCTGTGTGGACTAGTGGTCCAGATTTGCTCACTGATAAGCATCACACAAATGAGATAAGCACAGCTAAACCTGGCATTCATTATGTTTCTCAGTTTACCTTGTTTGCGCTATGCCTCTCACCAAGCAAACACTGGCATAAAAAATAAATAAAAAGGGAAAATTAGTTGAAATGAAGAAAAGCAATCTATGAAATAAATGCTACAACATTTTTGATGGTACACAAGAAATATTTTTATACAGGTCTGGATCTGAACTCTCACTCCATCAAACCTTCAGAACACAGTAATAGTGTCTTATCCCTCCTTACCACGCAAACAGCTTTGCAGCAGGGAACTGAAATCATTCTGCATACAACCAACTGCAACATCATCCACAGTACTAACATAACATATGACAGTTGTTTGTACATGTATTAATTTCAAATGTAGTGCACTGAGTGATCATATAACCATTTCTGACTATTGCTTGCAAAAATGCAACTCTGTCTCATCTCTGTGTTTGTTGCTCATTCTTGTCTTATCTGAGCAGTAATCTGAGACATGCATCTGTAAGGCATTCTGTATCATTGTCCTTAAAATGTGTGAGGATATTAATGGCAATAATATGTAGTTGTCAAGAAATGAAGGGCAGAGTGGATGTTACTGAACAGAAACGGTGATGTGTGCTGCTTACTTACATTTAAAACCTTGATACAATTACTTCTACACTTTGTAAGTCTGACCTGGTTGACACACCCACTGGAGTTGGGCACTCTGAATTGCTGTTATGTTTTCCTTCTCCCTACCAGTAATCTTTCACAGTTGCAATTCATGAGCAAGAAACACTGAGGGAGTGCCTGCACTATGTTTACATCTGCTGCACAGTGCCAAATAATTGGGATTCAGCAATTCTAATGAGTTTGCACCTCATTTGGATATTCACCCTCTTACTCTTCACCTGAAGCTACACCATAAAAAGGGAACCATGTGGCTATGGAACTTAAAGGTGAGGAGACTTGTTTATGTGGATAACACAGAAGAGGATATTACTTTCAGATATATCTGCACAGAAGACTATTGACCTTGAGAATATATGCTTGCATTTTTCAGCTATATACTGCATATGCTGAAATGTCATTAAGAAAAATCTGTTACTATATATTGCATTAGCAAATACTACTTTTTAATCTGCATGCATTTCTTAGAAGTGTACTGGTGGCATGGGCATGTTTGTCAGGGCATTTCACTTTCTCAGATGCACAGCCTTATTAACTATCATCACAACTGCTAATGTTCCAATTTGTTTTCTGTGTTCAGTCTTCTATTGTTATTCCTGTGAAATGGTACATGTCCTATATCATCAATGACAAAGGGGTGTTAGCCTTCTAGGATGGACCATACACACATTTAGGGGATTGACAAAAATGAAATGTTCTGTGTTAAATCTGCAGACATGTTTCAGACACAGTTCATTTGATAGCACTTTTAACATTTCACTGATGGTTTGTTAGCAAAATGTGTCATTTGCCTGTTCTTTTGGGGGTGAGGGAGCAAAGTAGCATTTCTGTTTTGATAATTGTGTCTTTGACATATTTTGGTCCTAAAATGTTAGACAGTTGATAGACTCAAACATTTTTGCATCAGTATTGTGAATGATCTTGAGTGGGTAGTGAAGTCTGAAACTGAAATGTGTCTCATTACTTTCTAACTTCTCTCTTTAATGATTTTCCAGTGCAAAAGTATGATAGTAAACTAAGGAGACTTGGTAACCATCAGTACTTTTGAGATGTATGACTGTGTGAGTCTTTGATGCCTGAGGCCTACTACCTGATAAAGGACACATGTAGTCACATAAGTCTCTGCTGTCACATGTTAGTCATATTTGTACAAATCACCCACCTTTAACTTGCTTACATTATCAAGTAACAACATGTAAGGATATGCCATTAATTCATATTATTATAAAATATACTCCCAGGTTCAGGACTTACCTTGTAAATCCAGCAGTTGCAACAGTTTCAGTTAAGGGCTGACTCTGTCAGATGCTAGCAGTACATAGTCATTATATAGGTAGTTAAAGATTGTGAGTGTTCCCTGGCATCAATGTTACTATATGAGTGTGCATAGGATGAAGGTTTTAGCTCCTTAGGTGGTGAGTGAGTGTGCTATCCATTGCCTCTTAGCTAATGTGAGGCCATATTGAGCATGCCTACATTTGCCTGCACCCAGAGCAGCTGGTGGTCATTGGTGGTGGGATGTGTACCCCTTCCCCTTGTTGATCCTGCTGAAGCTTTTTTCTCAGGATGATGCTGTGTATAATGGCACAGATGGTGAATATTTCAGTATATGTACATGGATTGTACTGCAGGGCTCCCCCAGATATATCTAGGAATTGGAAGTGCAACTTCAGCAGCCTAAATGCATGCTCTTTGATATTTCTGGTTTGAGCATGTGCTTCACTATGGCATTCTTCAGTGGGTGTGTATGTATTTCTGATGGGCGTCATCAGCTATGATCCCAGTGCATAATCTGCAACCCCTATTAAATAACTCTGTGGGATATCCCCCCCTAGTGAGCATCCAATACATTTGGGAGGTGTGCCAGATATCTGAGTTGTGGTAACTACCTGGGTTGCCAGCACAGACATTCAAGATGATTCCCCTGGCATTACACACAACTTGGCAGTTAATAGAGTGGAAGCCATTTCTGTTTATGTAGAGCCTTCCCTGTTCCCCAGGTGGTGCCTTAATTTCTATATATGTTCAATCTGTGACACGCACTACTTCAGGATAATGTGATACAGGGTAGAACCCCTGCATATTTGTGGCCCTGTCCTCAGGAGTATGGGATAAATATATGTGGTCACTAGCATGTTGGAGTATAGCATTCAGGAATTGATGGAGGATCCTGGATGCTGATGCATGTGACACCCATAGCATGTCCCCTGTTCCCCCAAGGTTCTTGTAACTAAAATTCTAAGTGCTACACATACCTTTGTCTACACTGGGATGGGTTCCCTTCGGTTTGCCCTGGCTCTAAGTTGAGGATGACAGAGGTTGCAGAGTTCCTGTAGTGTCTCTATCCATCCTGTAGTGCTCTTTAATTTCCACATCATGCAGATTGTGATAAGTTAAATGGGGTCTGAAAACTCTTCTCCTTCTTGGCCTTGGCCTATTAGCAGCAACAGCAGCATAGACTTCAGCCTGTTGCACATACACATTAATTAAAGCAACAGCAACCCCTACCATTCTTTCTGCGTAGACTCCTTTCCATGGCTGTATTCCAATAGGTTTTGGAATTCATAGGGAAAATCAGCACTGAGTCTATACATTTGCTGTGTAGCTTGTTGAATAGATCCTCCATCTTGGATTGGTTGAATAGTATGTAATTCAGCTGCTAAAACTGAAATTAGTATGCCACGTTTGCTTACCTTGTTTGCAAAACTCTACAAACCATGTAGAACCACTTACTGAATCCAAAACAGTGCGCTATCACTGCGACATGCACAGTGTAAACTAACCATGTAGGTTTTATTGATTCTGGCCAACTGGCTAATAGATATAGATAAAGATATATATATGCATGCAACATTATCTGTACAAACCCTGAAGGTTTCTGAGTAAAACAAATGTGTCTTCTTTTTAGCTAAACCTGCACAACGTCTACAATACTAGACTGTACTCTTTACAGAGCAACTACACATCCAACTTTTCTCAGAGAGAATTAAAACATATCATTAAAAGGAGAACAATTTTGAAATGTACAATGTTCTAATATTCAGATTATATAGTAAACTGAAGACAAGCAGTGTTAGATCAGACACTGAAGGAGAAATATTTTATTGTTACAGCTATAAGTTTGTAAAGCTTAGTAACAGCAGAACATCTGCATCATACTGAATTGGATCAGACTATTTCAAAACATTACTTCTTGACAGACTGCAACAATCCATTTTAGCCCATTTTAAGATACTGTTGTCTGTCACACATGTCTACCTCCTGTTCCTTTGCAACACCTTATTACCTGCTATTAAAACAGAATTGTGTGTGCTGCACAAATTACTTGGCATCTTAGTTTAACAACATGTACGGATATATAGGATATACATAAATGCAGTATGTATAAAAATGTTGTGGTAGCAAACTATGCATTTTCTTCTGCAAACTAACACTCACGTCTAGATTTTCTTGTCAGACTGGCAGCCAGCAGGCAAATGGATTTTAATATTCTTTTATTGCAGCATGAGGCAGTTTTCACACATAATTCAGATACCTTTAAAGCAGTTGCCGCTAATGACTATTTTAGTTTGGTTATTTTCTATGGATAATAATATGGATCCATTCTGCATTACAAATAGTCTTTTTCTGGAAATAAATAAATTGTAAATGCATGTCTTTCTTTTTGTTTCTATGAAACAAAAAAATCATTAAGTATAAAAATTGTTAAGCTATGCATGTGACAGAAATGAACTTATGGTGTTTTCTATTTTAATTATGAAATGCTTTAAAACAAAAAGGATACACCAAGGCAGGGAAGCAGATAGAATCCAATTTTATTGTAAGCACTTTCGTCTTGTATAATACCAAGACTTCATCAGACAAAAAAGTAACAGCCATAACCCGTTTTTAAAAAAGAGCCCCAGATCTGACATCAGTTCCTCAATTAACATTTAAAGAGATAGGTCATTATAAAACCCATACATTACAACCCGGTTTAAAACATATACATACAAATAAACCATGTAAAACAGCACATGTAAATATATCCATTTTTATAAAAACATATAAATAAAAATCTGAAAACAGCCCTTACCAACAAAATTATCTCAATAAAGCCTTTAATTTTAAAACACAACCAATAGAGGCAAGCTCAATTACTACAGGCCATCCAAGAGCTTTTAAACGGAGGATCCAGAATAATTCTTTTTCCTCCAATTTCAGTTGCTATGGACCTCCCCTCACATTGGGTTTAATTTGTTCAATGGCTATAAATTTAAAATAATGTTCTGGGAATTCATGAATGTGCCTAAACAACGCATTTGTCAGTTTTTTTCTTTTTGATGTCATAACAATGTTCATAAATGCGGTTTCTGAGTTTCAGCTCGATCTTTCCTATATAGAAAGCCGGGCAATTCTGGCATAAAGCCCCATACACAACACCAGTACTATTACAGTTATATTTACCACGAATGTGTAAAAAATATCCATTTAAACAAAAAAAATTCTCCAGTATTAATGTGTGTACAATAGTTACAGAACCCGCACCTAGACATCTGCCAAACCATTTGTTCATCAGCTTCATGTCTCAACGGTCTTTCCAACAAACTTTTTAGATTATTCCCCTTCCTATAAACAATCAGGGTTTTTTGACTAATTTTTGGTCTAAAACTACTATCTTCCATCAAGACAGACCAGTTCTTATATGTACTGCATATAAGTCCACAGTATACATAGTAATATAGGATAATCTAAAATTCCTTTCTCCAAAAATTTCAGAATTCATTACAGTGTGCACTGAAGTCATAATATTGCTATCATTCATATTTTTAACACTCAATATTGGACTGTAAAAAACAGAAGAATGTTTATTAATAACTTCCACCTTAATGTCACCCATAAAGTCCACAGGATAATCACTCCTAATAAACATTTCTTCCAACAATGAGCATTCATTCAAAAAATCTTCAAAAGTAGATGTCATACGGGCAGCTCTCACGAATTGTCCCTTTACCACAGCTTTTTTATGGGTCCTAGGGTAACAGCTGGAAAAATAGAGAAAGAAATTAGAATAAGTTGGTTTCCTATATATAGTGGACATATATTTACTATTTGCCCGATCTTTCGTTAATTAGACATCTAAGTAATTAATAGTTTCAAAATCCACAACATGAGTGAATTCAAGAAATTTAGTGGATGAATTAATAAAATCCATAAATTCATTAAATCCAGTCATATCCTCCTTCCAAATGACAAACAAATCGTCAAGGTATCTGACATACAAAACACAATGTTCAAATAAGGGGTGATTAAACACACATCGGCATTCCCATTCACATATTATAATATTCACATACAAAGGCCCACAAGCCACCCCCATAGCTACCCCACTGTTCTGCAAAAATAGTTGCTCGTCAAATATAATATAATTATTCCTGAGAACAAGTTCCAACAATTCAGTATATAAATTTACATGATCCTGTAGTAGCCCTTTGCGAACCAAGTACTCCTGGAACCAGTCCAACCCTACAACATGTGGAATACAAGAAAACAAGTCTTTAACATCTATCGTAACGAAAACATAATTAGGATCAAAAGACATTTTATCACATTTTGCCAAAAAATCCTAAGAATCAATATATAGATGTTCTTTTTGTTTTAAAAGACTTTTCAAATTTTTATCGAAAAATACTGATATAGCAGATGTAATAGAATTACGAGCATCAACAATGGGGCGCATGGGGGAGAATATTTAAATCTTTATGTAATTTTGGCAGGCAGAAAATGGTAGGAATAACTGGAAATTGAACCTTTAAAAATTTAAATGTATCCAATGTCATACGCTGCTCTAATAGCATGTCACTGAGTTGAGTTGAAATTCTGGCATATGCTACATTTAGCTCATTCCTGGATACTTGTCTATACCTATCATTAAAAAGAATTGTATACATT
Organism: Protopterus annectens; assembly: GCF_019279795.1. Classification (NCBI taxonomy): domain Eukaryota; kingdom Metazoa; phylum Chordata; order Ceratodontiformes; family Protopteridae; genus Protopterus; species Protopterus annectens. The sequence continues at coordinate 1,292,024,134 of NC_056728.1, forward strand.
CTCTCAATATAATCATGGTAATCCATAATTACAACACTCCCACCCTTGTCCAGCTGAATAACCCTCATTGGTAATTGTCTAACAGAATTGATCAAATTATATTCTTCAGTATTCCAATAAGACATCTTCCTATCTCTCTCTTGTAAGAGAAATCTCAAATCAAATTCAAACATCTTTTCAAAAAATACCAGCGTAGGGTGCAGAGGGGGGTTGCAAACACTAGAGACCCAAAAAGGCCCCTTGTCAACAGATTCACATTGTTGAACAACAGCTTTAAATTAAGCTTCCGAATAAGTTTTAAATCTAATAAAATTGTCACAATGTCTGCTCTAACTTGTGGAACAAATGAAAAGCCCTTGGAAAACACATTCGTAATATCTGCTGAGAAATCATAACTACTGTAGTTAAAATCTTTAAAGTCATTTGTGCTATTAAAGATAATGTTTGGCGGGCTTGATTTAAAGTGTTTGTTCTTCAGTTTTGTTAATTATGAAATGAGTGATATTTCTCAATCTATGAAACTATTTTGTTTTAATCATGATGATGTTCTATGTGTGTGTGCTTGTGTTTGTGGGCATGTGTGTGTGTGTGTGTGTGTGTGTGTGTGTGTGTGTGTGTGTGTGTGTGTGTGTGTGTGTGTGTGTGTGTGTCTGTGTGTGTGTCTATGTGTGCGTGTGTGTGTGTGTGTGTGTGTGTGTGTGTGTGTGTGTGTGTGCATATGTGCATGATTTGTATGTGTGCCAATAGATAATGTATGGATGAGTGAATGAAATGCATGCATAATGTATCATGTACTATTTGGTATGCCTTTGCCTAAATATACCCCAGGATTCATGAAGCTCCATACAAGAATGACTATTCTTGCACAGAGTGGTTTGTGTTCATTTTGAATAGCAGTGCACCTTGCATATGCATGAAAGCACGCTGCTATTTAATCTAAAAGGATATGAACCAGGAGCGAGTGCAGGGGGCGTGTGTCAGCAGTGCCTGCACATGAAACACACCCCCTTTGCTCAAAAAGTGCTGTACGGCACTTTGTGACACAGATGAGTGTCAAGTTATATAATATTAGAGCCTGGCTCTAATATTATATAGTAAACGAGTGTCCGCAGACACTGAAATGTAAGTAAGTAACATTTCAGTGTCTGCAGACACTGAAAAAAAAAACACAAACACCTAGAAGGCAGCAGCCTTCAAGTGCATATCCCCAAATGTATGCACTCTTGCCCTACATGCATGGAAGCAGAAAGGCAAAAGGAAAGCAATACAAATTTTAAAAAATGTAAGTTTTTTTTTCATCAAATAAATCAAAAATTTAAGCTGTGAGCAGTTTGTTTGTCCGACGCCACTATGCTTAGCCTGGCTGAAATCCTGAAAATGATAGAAAACATCACCAAGCTGCTGTAGCATAGTAGTACTGCCATGATATAGCATGTAGAACATGCTCAGTTCAAATCCCCTTCTGCCAAATTATTTAATAAATGTTTAAGGAATTTGAATGATAGATGTCAATCATATGGCTCACATATAGCACAGTAGGGGTGGGAATATGTAAAACATAATTTATAAATGTAATGAAAAAATAGATTTAAGCAATGCTTTGCTAGAGTAAGCATTGCTTACTGGCTTTCAGCTCTCCTTACCTGGTGTAAGCATTTCCATGCGGATTTACATGGAGCTAAGCATAGTTCAGCATATTAAAACTGGCCAATCAAGAAAAAGTGCGGGAAAACTGCACTATTTAAACCACACAGGTGGGAATACAGCCATAAACATTTGGGATTGCTTACAGCAGGACCAAAATGTCTTGTGTCGGTGATGATATTCACTCCCGAGTGCAAAGTTAGAGCATCCAGGAGTCCAGGGTCATGGTTAGGCTCCTAGTAAAAAAACATGATGGCAGGCTGCTGCAGGGCCAGTACCATGGCTTTCAGTACAAAGCAGAGGCCTGAGACCAGCTTGTATGCGATCTCACCAGTGCCAATTGCATATCCCGGACTGGTGAGCAGGTACATCACCACCATAATGACCTGAAACAGAGGAAGAGTGCACTCTTGGACCAGTGGATCTAAGAAGCCCAAGCGCAGGATGTCCCACTTGTCTGTAAGTATGCAGTCTTATGTATCTCTAAGCATGGAAAAAGTTCAACTTGTGATTGTCTAGGTGTGATTAGTGTGTGATGTCTCCCCATTCAGCTGCTGCAGAGAGGTCCCAGAATGTTGAGGCTCATGCCCAGCGACTGGCCCAGCTGCATCGGCAGTATGGGGAGTACACAATACCCCATACTATTAGCAGTAAGAAACCAAAATTATAGTAATGGTAGTACCGCTTATATATATATATATAATTGTGCTGTCAAAGTCAGGAATAAATACCTGGGTCAGGCTGCCAGTATTACAATGGAGTATTCCCAGCTGCAGTGTAATACAGATGTCAGTAGCAAACAAAGTACAATATGCAGGAGAGGAATAATAGAATATGCATGAGTGTGTTTGAGTGAACCTGCCAAGAAAGTGCCATGTCAGGGCTACTGTAACAGTTAGAAATAAAAAGCATTCCACTATGCAGATCATGCAGGAATAGTAATTGTGGATTTCTGAGTTGTACACAGATATGTATGTCAAAACTAATAAAGGTGATCCCAAACACTGGTGTGTGTCATCTCACTTGTACCTGAAAAATAGAAATGTGTATGTCCTCCAGAATGCATTAATCAAGGTGAACTGAGTTAGCGCTGCTTATCTGCATACTTTAGAATAGGCATGTCAAATAACTGAAAAAACAACAGTACATATTGCCATCAGAATGTGTTTTACTTGTTTGTCTGCCAGTAGTGTCTTGTGTTAACCTTTCAATTTCAGCTGTATGTAGCTGTGAATGTAGTGAAAATGTATAAGGCTAACAGGTACAGACTTAAAATCTACACTGTGTACTCAGGAAGCTAAATTGCAGTATGTAGTTGTAAAACAGACAAATGTGCAATCCAGCTAATGTGCACATGTTTCGCAAACAGTGACACCAATGTCTGTTGTAAAAGCATAATTTGTACTGAAAATGGGAAACAAATAATGCAACATGTCCTAATAAAAGTACTGTGCACAAAAATATGTACTAGATAGAAATCTCGCAAGCAACACACAACTCCCCAGTAGCTCAGTCTGGTAAGGACTAGGCCTGTAGTTCAAATTTGCACACACACTGCAGTTGGAATCCTGGGACCACCACTAATATCTCAGTCTGGTTGTACAGTTGTAAACTGCAATCTGAACAGAAAAAGTAATGAACTGCAACACATAACATTTTTCATACAGGGCACACAGGTAAAGAAATCTGAATAGAAATACTAGTATGATGTGTATAACTATGAAAGGTGTACAGTGGCTGTATTGATCACCCCCAATGCTACAAACAGATGCAAGCTAGACATCCACACTCTGCAATCTGGCCCAGACAAGCCCCTCAAGTGTCACTCTGCCACGGATAGTTTCCCCAGTTGCCAAGAAACCTGCACACAGAGAATATCACACTAAATGTATGTGAAAGGCACAACACACACACCAGGGCCTGCAACTAATATGTGAATCTGAAATATGTGTAGAAACAGCAATGTAATGTGCACAAAGTTCATCTGCACAGGGCCCACAGGTAAAGAAATTGGTATAGAAACAGGTCTGATGTGTATAACTAAAATAAGGGTACAATTGCTCTGGTGATATCTACAGCTGTTGGTGTTCTGTAGCAGCCCCATGGCACAGGAAGAGTGTAAGTGTGGTCAGAATGTAGAGTAGTAAATAGTAGTGTACTGACAAATGTACTTGATAGCAGTTGTCAATTGAATCTGTTCCCTTCCTCCACCACTCAACTGATCCAACCATCACACTGAAACTAACATGGGTGTGTTCCTAAACAAACCTCTACTGTTGAGACAGTTGTTCCATTTACTTTATCATTGTTTAAACTGTGTGCATGCTAATATTCCCTGTTGAATAATCATTTTTATTGCCTGTCTTACATATCACTAACTGGCATGCTGTTGCAACCTTGAATGCCATTCCATATATGCATGGGTTCTGTTTGCTATGGCACTGTTATAATTAGGTTCATAGGTTGGTACTAGGCTATCAGCTTGGGGGCCTATGTAAGCCTAGCCAACAAGGTTCCCTGGCTTACGCCACCCAAGAAAGTTATTTTCCTGTGCCACTGTTGAGCAGAGACACAGAAGTGATCCCTGGGGTGTATTTCCTATTTCCCATCAACTCATCAAGATTTTTCTTGAAGAGTGCTAATAAAGAACTTTGCTTGACATAGATGGGTAGCCTGTTCAGGAGTATGGGAAGTCTCTGGGACAGGAATCTATCCCTCCAGCATGTCCTGTTTATTGTGGTGGCAAGGTTTAGGTCCCTAGAGCCTGTAGCTCAGAGGGATTGGGATTTCTTTAGGTGTAGCATGTCCAACAGCTCTGGGTTTGACATCACTTTATATGTTAGGCAGATATCACCTCGGAGTAGGCGATATGCTACGGAGTAAAGCTGGAGTTTTTTGAGACGGTCAGTGTAGGGCATCTGTTTGAGGCCAGTAATCCTCTTTGTGAGGTACTTCTCTGGCCTTTCCAGCTGCTGCAGATGTCTTGTGAGGTACATTCCAAAAGGGGCATTGTACTCCATAATGGGTCTAATGAGTGTCGAGTAGAAGGGAACAATGACCTCTTTTTTCCTGCATGAGATCTCTTTTATGATGAGGTGTGCCACATAGAAGGACTTCCTGACTACTGTGGCGATGTGACTATCAAAGGACAGACTACTGTCCACCTGGGTCCCAAGGTCTCTTATCACACATTCGGTGTTAAGTAGACTGCTGTCTATGTAGTAGTTCATGGGTACAGAGTTTTTACTGGGTCTATATTATAACAGCAAATTTTATAAAGTTCGAATGTTATAATATCGAACCAGTTTTGTCGAATGCAGAAAACAGCAAAGGTGCAGGACACCAAATTCTTTCCCAGGGAAAGAATTTGGTGGGCCATTGCTGTGGCTTCACTGTTTTCCGTGTTTGATATGTTGGAGCATTACGGGTTGGGTTCAGGTAAGTGTGCAATTGTATGTAGGTTAGGAGGCGGGTTAGGTGAATTCGGGCTAGGGAGCGGGTCAGGTAAGTGTGTGGTTGTGTGTAGGTTAGGGTTAGGGGTGGGTTAGGTGATTTAGGGTTAGGGCATGGGTGAGGTGAGTGTGCGATAGTGATGGACCTTAGGGTTAGGGTCAGGTTAAGGTAAGTGGATAGCTAGTAGTGTACGTAAAGTTTAGTTTAGGTTTAGTTGTAGGATTTTTAAGTGTAAAGTGTGTGGATTGCTGTTTTTTGTGTGTGTTTGTGTTGTGTGTATGTTTCTCAGGATAGCGATTTTTTTCCCTGGGAAAAAAATCGCTATTCTGACTGTTCGATGTTTGCGGATTTTGATGTTTAGGGTTCTATAGTATAACATTCAATCTTTGTAGATTTCGATGTTATAATATAGACCCGTTTTTACCAAAGGGGATGACAATGCACTTTTTGGCATTGAGCTTGAGGCCATGGCTCTGACACCAGGCATCTGTCTCAGCAAGGCCCTTCTGTAGGATTTCCACATTGTTTGGGGACTCGACTATGGCTCCTAGTTTGCAGTCATCTGCTAACTTAATTAGCCGGACTTTCTGTGTTAGCCTGTACTTCAGATAAGTAGATACCAAAAAGGAGAGGTCCCAGGACTGAACCCTGTGGTACTCCACTTGTCACTGGTTTGAGGTCGGATTTGGAGTGTGCAACTTTTACAGTGTGGGTTCTGTAAGTGAGCCAGTTAGCAACCCATCTTGTGACATAGGGATTTATGCCTAGTTTAGTGAGTTTAGCTATAATTCCAGAATGGGGGATGGTGTAGAAAGCCTTGGCGAGGTCATGATAGGCTGTGTGAACCACCTTACCCTCATCTACGGCTTTGGTGACTGCCTCAAAGAAGTCAATCAGGTTCAGGAGGCATGATCTGCCTTTCACAAACCCGAACTGGGTGGGATCCAGAGTTTAGAGATTACCAAGGTCTTTGTTTATGAGTTCCATGATGATACATTCCATGGCCTTGCAGACAAGGCTCATCAGGCTAATAGGGTGATAGTTCCTGGGATCAGTGGTGACTCCCCCTTTGTGTAGTGGGATAACTGTTGCTGTACTCCATTCAGGGGGCACAAAGCCTTATGTGAGGCTATGATAGAACATGGTGCTTAGGTGGGGAGCCAGTTCATTCTGAAGTTCATGTAAAATGCAGCCTGGGATGTTGTCCATTCCCATGGATGCTGTGTTTTTTGGCTTTAGAGAGTGCAGCTTTTACCTGTGTAGTTGTGATTACAGGGACTCTGCATTCTTCCTGTATAGATACGGTCCCTTTAGGGGGTGAGGGGGGTAATGTTAGCACTGAACCTATCTGCCAGGATGTTGGCAATATCAGTTGGTTCTGTAATTTTCATGCCGTTGTGCAGTAATTCAGAGCAGATGTGGGTGTTGCCATTGAGATTCTTGACATAGCTATAGAATGCTTTGTGGTTGTCCTTAGAATCAGTGGTGATTTTGTTTTCATAGCTAGCTTTGGAGGATCTTATAAGGGATCTCATCTTCTTACTGAGGCTGACCAGGAGCTCCTCCACTCATGGGATTTTACTCTTTTGCAACAATTTCTTCCTTCTGTTGTACAGTTTGTTTATGGCAGGGGACCACCAGATTGGTTTCCTTTTTTTTGGAGGATAGCGTCTTTGTTCTGTTTGGGATAGCACGATCCCTGCACTCATGTAAGTGCTTATAGAGTGCATTTGTGTAGGATTCAGCAGTCATAACTGTATTGTCCATCTGCATGGGTGTCATGAAGTTCACCACTTCTGTCTTAAGAAGCATGAAGTTGACTTTGGTGAAATTTTTTACCATGGTTTCCTTAATAGGGGGTGGGGGCAGGATGTGGATATCAAGGGTGATTAGCTTATGGTCGGATCGGACCAACGAGGAGTTGACTTCAGGTGTGGAACACTGGTCACTCATGTTGGTAATGACTAGATCTAGGATATTTTTCCCCCTGGTGGGGGTGTGGATAAGTTGATCCAGGGCATTGGAGTTTATGAATTCCAGAAAGCATTGTGTGAAGGAGTTGGTACATGAGTAGTTTTCCCAGTTAATGGTGGGGTATGTGAAATTGCCCATTATTAGAGTGTTTGGTTGAACCCTAATATTTTCCAGTACATCAAGAAAAGAGGAGTGGGAGTCCTGGGGCATGGTGAGGGATCTGTAGCAAGCTACAATTTGGATTGCAGTTTTGCCCAGAGTTAGTTGCACTTGGATAACCTTGGATGCATTATGCTGAGCTACTTGCCTGGAAGTGTGGCTATCCTTAATGAATATGGACACACCTCTGCCTTTGGTGTTCCAGTCCAGGTTACATGACCAAAAAGTGTGGTATGAGTTATAGCCTGGTAGTGCAGGGGTGCTCCCTGGAGCCTTGAACCAGGTCTCAGTCACTGCACAGATATCGATGTTCTCCATTTTAAATAGTGCCTCGAGTGAGTGCATTTTGAGATTTAGACTTCTAGCACTGAGTAGCATTACCCTCAGCTTTTGCTTGCCTGTTCCACTTACGGTGGTGAATTTGTCATTTGAACCTTGCCTAAAAAAGGCCCTATTGGGGTGGCAAGAGCCTTAGCCTGTATCCAGAATCCCAGGGGAGACAGGTGCAGGCCATCTCTGGCAAAGCATCGTGGTCTGTCGACCATGTCCTCCCAAGCAGACAGATACTGGATCCCCTTAGAATGACACCAGAAGCTTAGCCAATTGTTGAAGTCAATCATTTGATCATTCTGGGCAATGGCAGAATGCTACTCAGGGCTAGGGTCATACCTGCCTGGGCTACAAGATCAGAGAGCTCTTCCATGTCTCTTTTCATGTGGTCCAGGGAGGTACGTCTCAGGTCATTCACACCAACATGGACAATGACAGAGTCATATTTGTACTTGTTGTGGAGTGACCTGAGTGCATGGGTTATGTGGTGGATCCTGGCACTCGACAGGCAGCTTACAGTAACCTTCTCCTTGTTTAGCCTGGTGAGTGGGACATCAGTGTGCCTGACTATAGAGTCACTTTGACTAGTGTGTTGGATACGTTGTATTGCCTTATTGGCTGTGGTTCAGTGGCATACTAAGTCTGTGGGCTATGTGTCATTTGGGTTGTGTTGGGGGGTGGAGGTTTCTTGCGTTTCTGTTTTGGAGGTCTCTGTTGCTTGGGCAGATTATTACTGAGAGCCTCTGCAAATGTTTTTGTGCTTCTATGTGTGGATTTTGGTGGTGTAGATTTAGTGGGGCTATGTGATGAGTGTGATGTGGTGCAAGTTTTTACCTTCTCCTCTTGAATGTCAAGTTCAGTCTTGGTTAGAGAGAGCTTTACCTCCAGTTTGGCTAGATAAGTGCATCTCTCACAGGTTGTGGTGTTGGGTGGTAGGAGGAGAGGGTTGTCTGTGTACATGAGGCAATTTCTACATTGCCCCAAGATGCCCAGATTCATCAGATAGACAGGAGAGAACACTGGGCGCTGACCCTTGAACATGCCTGAATAAAAAACTATTTTCCTATAGATAAGTGAGGAAAGTGAGTACAAGAGCTGTTTTTCTCTAAGCAAGTGAGGAAAGTAAGTGCAAAAGCTGTTTTCCTCGAGGTAATGAGGAAGGCTGAGTGCTATGATAATTAGTAGTTTGTTTAGTGCTTACAACAAGTTCTGAACAAGTGCTGAGCATGACTAAGCAAATTAAAGTGCTAGAATTAAGAATCTGCATCAGCACTAGACTAGTTACAGGAAAGAAACAAGTGCAAATGCAGGCTTTCAAATCAAAAAGTTGAGAGAGATAGAAAAGATTGCCCAGATGGCCAATAACTACAATTTCTGGGCCAGAACCACTTCTTGTGTGGTAGATAGGTTACCTAGTGCTTACCACTCCTACTGACAAGCTAGAAGGCTTCCCTCCAACACAGAAAGTCTTGGGGGGGCTCAGAAGTTTACATACAGTCCGTGATACAGCAAATCTGTATCTGGACTACACTAGTTACAGGAAAGGTAGGAAACAGGCATACATTTTTTTGTTTGTTTTGTTTTTACAGAAAAGTAGCTTAAACATCAGTAAAAACAATTCAAATGCAGTGCAAACTAGCACACTTGAGTATGTAGCAATATTAGACCAAACACAGTTTAAAAAAATGCAATTAAATTAAAAATGACTAAAAACAAGTCCAGAATGAGTGCACTAGGTAGAATCTGGTAAAGAGATGGACTGGGGGGAGTGTCCTAGATCAAATCCACAGTGGGGTGGGCAACTGCAAAAGCCACCAAATTTACACAACAAACTAGAAATAGGGAGGGTAGCTGGGACAAAACACTTTCAGCAGAGATCTGAAAAACTATACAGTGAAGTAAAAATAACAGTGCACAACTCTGAATAAAATTAGTCAAGCAAAAATTTACAGTACACAGTTCTGAAGAACCAAAAAATATATACTTACCTCTGCATATTTCCAGATAGTTTGAAAAGAGCTCTGTTAGACACAGGTTCCAGCAATGATATGCAGGCTGCTAACTAACAGGGTCTATTATTATGCAAGTAATCCTTCAGATAGTCAGATGACACAAGCTTTTAAAACCAGTTATACCAACTTAAGACACAGCAGAAAATAGGGGGAGGTGGGACAAAACACTTTCAGCAGAGATCTGAAAAACTATACAATGAATCAAAAATAACAGTGCACAACTCTGAATAAAACTAGTCCAGCAACAATTTACAGTACACAATTCTGAAGAACCAAAAAATATATATACTTAGCTCTGTTTAATTCCAGATAGTTTGAAAAGAGCTCTGTTAGACACAGGTTCCAGCAATGATATGCAGGCTATTAACTAACAGGGTCTATTATTATAATTGCACTGTGTTGGGTAAATGGGAGTATTCATGCATGCTATTTTGCCTAATGTTGTAATGTGTTGTGCATGACTAACCAATATTTATTGTTCATTTCCACACCATAGCACATATGTGAAGGCAGAACCCAGTGAATCCGCCTCTCCAACCCCACCTAGCCAAGGCACCAGGTCCCAGCACGTCTGGGACTCAACCCAGACCTCCATCATCTGCTGATCCTGCACCACCCTTGGGTGGCACCACTGCAGGGATGGGGCTCACCCCCCCCCCTGCAAGTGGGATCACTAAAGATGGTGTCAAACGGGACAAGGTCTGTGGCTTGGTGCTCACTGCCCTCCAGATGGAGCTGGATGACTGCCTGCACTAGGTGGAGGGCAGGCTGGTGCAGATAGAGGGGCAGGTGGCCCCTCCAACCCAGCCCCCAGCACAGCCACCTTAGGGGCTGTGTAGGAGTAGTGGTGATTGCCATCGGGTGGGACATCAGTGCCACTACTACCATATGGGGAGCTTAACAGTCTTGGATTCCCAACCACCCTAACCGTCAAGGTTTTTACCCCCCATGTGTCATACACCACCCCTGTCTGCTGTCTTGCCTGTCTTGTCTGTCTGCAAATGCAACCTCTCCTATCAAACCTCCCTCACCACATTTACCTATAATCTTGCCTTAACATCCCACTCTCACCTTAAAAAAAAGGGCATCTGTCCCACAAAAAATTCACATCCCATACATAGCTCTGCATTTCATCCAGAGACATGTACCCATCACACAATCTAACCCTACCATTCATCCATATTGTGTGATGCCCACACACCTCCCTATAAGGTGCGAGGCTCCAAATTCTAAATTGCCCACATTGAAAGCAGCTGTTGCTGCCAAAGAAATGCAGAGCTATGGTCCTTTCCTACACTGGTCCTGCACATCCCTACTAGATTCCCCTCTTGTTTGTCCCCCAGCTTGCCCCAATTTCACCACTTTCCTATCTCGCTTTTTTTTTCTTTATTTGGAATTGGTACAGGTTTAAGCAGCCGTAAGCAGCTGTAAGCTAAGCTAAGCTCTCATAAGTGTCGCTTAGCTCACTGCAAACCCGTGCAAACCCACGTTCAACTGCTTTAAAGTTCCTTAATCACTCTGTCTCCAACAGCCCCTGTTCTGCCCAGCAACAAAATAATCAGCTTTTGCAAGTCTCAAACCCATGACCATGCACACTATAGTCAAAGTGATTTACTACTAAGCCATTTCAGATGTAAAAAAATGTGATGTTTTCTCAAACAGATCATCCAGCACAGTCATTCAACAGTAGGGGAAATGTATTCATATATGTAGATGTATGTATGTACACACACACACACACACACACACACACACACACACACACACACACACACACACACACACACACACACACACACACACACACACACACACACACACACACATATGTATATATATATATATATATATATATATATATATATATATATATATATTGATATCTGTGTATTCATTTATATATATATATATTGATATATATATATATATTGATATCTGTATATTCATATATATATATATATATATATATATATATATATATATATATATCTGGGTCTACTTCATTTGCCCTAACATCCAATTGAATGACACCTATTTGACTGAAAACAAATGACTGAAATTTCATTTGACTGACATTTCATTTGGCTGACACTTCATTTGACTGACAAGTACAATTGGCAGTCTCCAGAGCACTGTAAGGCAAGTAAATGGAATATGTCTCCTTCCCCACTGTAGTGCGACCCTGGAGTTATTATATATAGTTAAGGGGGTGTGGGGGGCACAGCACCCCACAATGGAGGGTGTAGGGGGCGAAGCCCCCCCACTTACTTTTGTTTTACTAAGCAATATTAAAGCAAAACCACACAATATAATATGAAATTAAGTGGGGGGCTGTGCCCCCCACACCCCCCCAACTATATATTCTAACGCCAGAGTCACACTCCAGTGGGGAAGGGGACATATTCCATTTACTTGCCTTACAGTGCTCTGGAGATGGCCACTAATACTTGTCAGTCAAATGAAGTGTCAGTCAAATGAAGTGCCAGTCAAATTAAATTTCAGTCAAATGGGGTCAGTCAAATGGGTGTCAGTCAATTGGAAGTTAGGGCAAATGAAGTAGACCCATATATTTATATATATATATATATATATATATAGTTATATATATATATATATATATATATATATGTATATATATATATATATATATATATATATATATATATATATGTATATATATATATATATATATATATATATATATATATAGATATAGATAGATATAGATATAGCAAAACAAAAAAAACTATATATATTTAAATGTGTATTGCGTTTGCACATTGGATACACACACTGAACCATTCACTGCAAAACATCTGACCAAAGGCACTGTTAATGGGGGTGAAGGGGCCCAAAATAAGAGCCTCTTGTAATTATTGATATCATCCCCTCCTACACAGCTAAACAGATCTGCCTTGCAACACAATACCCAACACTTGCAAGTCTCATACCCTACACAACATAGCCACAACAAGTTAACAGTAATCTATTTCAGCTGTACAATATCAGGATGATAAAAATAACATGTCATGCAGAACAGTCTGTCTACCATAGGGAATATACAATGTGGAATCAGTAAACATTCCAGTGATACACACACACACACACACACACACACACACACACACACACACACACACACACACACACACACACACACACACACACACACACACACACACACACACACACACACATATATATATTTATATACACATGCATACATACACATATACATATATTATTACTCTTAGATATGTATAAGAGGATATATATTTAGAGGGTGTACAGCATATCGAACAGCTAGTATTCCTACAGTTGCCACCTTTAAAATGGCCAGAGTTTGATTCTTTCATACAAAAGACAATTATTGCATGAAACATATACCCACAGACAATTCAAAGGATATGACACCACACACAAGTTTGCATACATAGAAATATTTGTTTTTGTACTCTTTCAGTTGTATATGCCATTTCATATACCAGTTAGGTGTTTGAAATACATAATAACTGAGTAATGCAACTCTCAAATAAAACATTTGATACAGTAATCTGAAATCATAACATATGTTGCTGGCCAGGCTAAGTCCTTCAAGTAGTACAACAGTACAAAAACACTTGCCTTGAAGATAAGAATCAATCAACACTTATTAATTACAAATGTAGTTCGGCAGCCTCCAATTACACTTTGTACTCAACCCCAAGGGGTAAAAAAATTAAGTTGTCACAATGAAAATGTATCTGTTACATAACAATGCTTAACTTAAAACATCACTATCACACTGACAAATAGAACTGCTGTAGCACACTACTGTTCCTATGGTGAAATGTATGAAAATGTACAGCCATATATCTTTATGTGTCTTACTACTAATATCCGTCACATGTTGTAACAGCCTAGGTTAAAATGGTGTATACCCCTCCCTCATAAAATGACTTACAAGGGTATATTGCAGTGTTTTACATACATTGACCTCTGAACTGTACAAGGTCACACACGCTTTGTCCAGCTGTAGCCCCCATATATATGGACCCTACCCCACAATTTGTGTGGGAGTCCACAACATCACTGAAATGATAGCAGGAATGCCAGCACTAAATAATGATAGGCCACTATTAACAACCTCTTACTGCATGACACATGGACAAAGCCTGGTATACAGATGGAGGACAGAGGCTGGAACACAGGGCCATATTTGTAATATTGCTTTTATGCACTGTGAAAGTTGCTGGTGTTGCAGGATTGGTTACAACATACCCTTACTCAGGAATATGAAGTCAGAAACACAAATGGATGTAGCCATGTACTGATAGCACTCAACAGAGAGAATGTCACTGATATATCAGAGACAAGACCTGTGTGGTGAACAGACAAAACATAACAGCCATTCCTCTGGCCATTATGTGGATAGGCCCACAGTTGAGAGCTATGCAGACAGACTGCATTCCATGCAAAACTAGCATGTACACACACACCCT
>NC_056728.1:1292043186-1292073186 GCF_019279795.1 Protopterus annectens
TAGAAACATGACGCAACACTGAGGGAGTTGCAGGAATATCTAGCAAGTACTGGCTGTGCAGCACCTGTGTCAACAATCACCTGGACTATGCCTAAGTGTGGCCTATGGGTTAGGGTAATCAGATGGGACAGTTGTTCTACAGGAAACATCAGCCAGGGCTCTCTACAGGTAGCATATGCATAACATCAAAAGTCCCCAGAAGGCATGTGCTGCAGTGTGTAATGGTGTACCAAGACCAAGTTTGAAACCTACAGACAGCATCAATTAAGATACATGCACTGCACAAGCAACACCACACTCCACCTCAGGCCCACTATCCCCATCTGTACCTTACTGGTGCCAGTGTGCACCTGCATGTTTGCTGTTCATTAGCAGGGACAAGGCCGGTACACATGGTGTTCTGAATTTGGGACACTGCAAAATGACACTCATGTGTGGCCTATAGTTCTCAAGAATCTGCAAAAAGGCTGAGGATGTTTGTGTATAACACACACACACACACACACACACACACACACACACACACACACACACACACACACACACACACACACAAAGGCTTTGGTGTTGATGCAATACACAGACAATACTGTACACATGTATGTATGTACTTTTGCAGGGAGCCCATTTTTGCCTATGTAATTCCACCAAGAAAGAATAGGCATTACATCACATTGGGAAATAATCAGTCTGCTAGTTTAATGTCATTGACGATGGTACTGGCAGAGTATATGTCCCTTGCCCAATATAATGCAATTCTCAGCTTGGTAAACATAGGTGTGCTGGTGTGGGTGGCACAGCCCTACCCTTTGGAGGGTGTTGGGTGGTATAGAACTGCAAATAGTGTGATTGACAACTACATAACCTGTTAACATAACCCGTACACTATTACAGCCGACTAAGTGGGGGATACACACAACAATAACCACAATGATGGAGGCTGTGTCCACAAGATCCACAACCAGCTATATATATATACCAACCCCAGTATCGTAGTACATCTATACAGTGGGAAAGAGGGCATTTAAACATCCACTACTAGTTTTGATGGAATACATTTCCACAAGATGATACCTGTGAAATGTTAGCATTTGCCAGTCAGTTCTTGGACAGATGACCTCCTGGGACATGTATTTTCTGCAAACTAAAGTAGATCCCTTCACATGCACACACACTTTTACTTGGCAACACTGAGAGTAGAATGCCTACCTCTGTACTTATTGCTACTAATGTGTGTGACCTTAAATGCACACACCACACAGCTTTTAGGATGAGGTGTGTCCCAAGTTACTTGTTAAGTGAAGAACATCACCAGGCCTTGTACAGTATGGTAATGGGGGATGTACTCGTTGTTTATGAACAATACATAGTGTGACATACTGTCATATTCACATTGACAAACACATAACAGTCATACACACATCTGAAATACCTGGGTTTATCAGTGCTAACTACCTTGTCAGTGTGTCCATTCTGTTACAGATAAGTTGCACACAGCACTTGCATCATTGGGCTGGATAGTGTAATCAGTTACCTGTATGGTTGATGGTGACAGTGCTCCCCATACAGTGGACCTTGGGACATGTACTGGGGGTACCATGGTGTAAAGACAGTATACCCAGCACCCACACCCCACACTGGATATTGTACTCACTGAAGCACATGATAGTCTGACATACCCACAATCACACATTGACCGTGACTGCAATACAACCCCTTGTCTATCTCAAGAATGCTACTACAGGGATATACATCTATTGCACATGTCAAATGGATAGTAGAGTGATGCTTTGTCATGGCTCTCCTACTGTCAGCAATATCACTATCCCATATACAGTATGGGAAGGTGTATTGTATTAGGAGAATGTGGCCTCAGAATGCTGTACCCTACAAATATACACACTTGCACACATACACACAATTGCCAGGACTCAGAGTATAACCCATGCGTATCTACCCATTTGAACAACAGTGTTGTGCTGGTACTGCAAGCTTCAGGTAGCCCATAGGGTGAAGAATGTAACAAGGTACATGTAATGTCCAATACAGCAGTAGCCATATCTTACTATGGCATTGGAGGTGTAGTGGGTGTGAATACCCTCAGGGTGTTATCAACTACAGGTTTAAAAACACACAGACACTATTAGTCTCAGTAATGCACACTAACACATTACTCAGGTGTCCAAGACAGAAGACTCACACCCTTTGTTACTGTAATGATAGCACATAGATGCATGTTTTGTACATGGAATTGAATACACTTATTAAAGATGTCATTACCCTGATATTTTATCAGACAGGAATGTGATCACTGGTTATTAGGGCTGAACAATGCTTAGCAGGTTTCAGCATTGCTGCAATATAAATGCTAAGCAGATCTCTACACTGGTAAGCGAAGCCTACACAGTGTAAGCGCATTTCCATTTAACAGTACGTAAGCACCGCTTCCTGTCATGCAAACCCATGCAAACCCACTTAAAGATGCTCAAACCTGCCCTATCCACTCTGTATCCAACAGTCCTTGTTCTGCCTAGCAACATAGTATACAGCCCTTGTACCCAGGACCCAGCACACTATAGTCAGAGCAGTTAACCACTAAGCCATCACAACTACGAAGACATTTGTTGTTATTTCCAATATATCTGTCAGTACACATACTGAATAGTACTGAACAACTGCTTTGACTTCTAGAATTGTGTAGTACTTGTTAGTGGAAATATTTTGAATCAGTATGTTATTATATTTATATAAACACATATCAGATAAATATGGTGGGATACATTTGGGAAGGTAAATACAACACTCATATGTACACATAACAAGGATATATATATATATATATATATATATATATATATATATATATATATATATATATATAGATATATACATATGTAGATATATGTATACATGTACATACACATATATATTTATATGTGTATTTATATACATCTGTATATTGTGTTTTATATATATATATATATATATATATATATATATATATATATATATATATATATATATATATGAATATATATATATATATATATGTACACACACACACACATATATATATATATGTGCGTATATGTATATACATATATATATATATATATATATATATATATATATATATATATATATATATATATATATATATATATATATATATATATATATATATATATATATATATATATATATACACATATATGTATAACATATGTCCATAACATGTAGTGTAGTCATACCTCAGCACCAATAGTCACAACCTCTTAGTGCAAGGGGATGTCATGTAAGTATTGCAGGTATAAATGTAGAATGTTGCTACTGTAACAGGGGTTGTCTTAACAGAAATGTTGTGTGAAAAGTCACATCTGATATTGATATATATGCCATTAGTTACTGACAGACATCATAAGATCATCATAGTGCAGTACCACATAAATCACAGTAATAATCCTGTGGAATACAGCAGAGATATGACGAATAAATGTGGACAGTTTGACACACTCTGGTCATTCCAGAGGAATACACAAAACCCCTTAGTGCAAGACATGTGGACTAAGCCTGACAAAGTGGATGTTTATAGCCATTTAAATGAGGATATCACAAAAATACTGGAATAGATAAGCTCACACGGGTTATGTATTCACACAACCCTATCTGTCCTGACACATAATAACCAGAGAAGCAGAGGTCACAAGCAAACATGCTACCCACTAGTTAGTGACATACATCTGTACAGCATCCCACTGCTTTGTCACAAATACACAACAGTTATGGTTGCCCGGCAACAATACATCTGACAAATATATGGATATAACATCACACTGGGTTAATACACTGAGCTGCTAGGCATGTCACAAAGCACTCTGCAAACTACAGGCAGAATGCGACAACATTGGCCTACATTTCTTATGGGGGAATACACAGGTACTTGCAAATATAGCAGGCTCTACATGCATGTTACAGCATGGAGTAAAAGACACCTGTGTGAAAGTGCATACCCACAACTAATCTGAACACAGCTACAGTCACATATGGTAAGTGTACTTAATTTTGCAATATATGGACTGTGTGAACAACACCTTCCTCATATGTGTCACTCACACAATAACGCTATATATACTGGGTCAATGCACAGTGTATGCCAATGCCTGACTGTGGCATGGGACATGTGTCACTCTGGCCCTACAAACATGTACACTGATAGGGTACCATATACTGGATCAGCATGCAACATCAGATAGAAAAGGACCAAGAACAATGACATCTACCACAGTCTGTACACAGGCCAAGGTACCTATTCACAATACACACTCTGTCAACAATCACCATAAGTACACAGACCTCACTACTGTATACACTACAACAGAATTTCCAGGTTTCGACCTCAAATATAAGGCCTACTATACATAACATGTCTAGCATTCTGATAACTCACTGGCTCATTATCAGGTATGATGTCAGTAAATAATAATCTACTGAACATATGCACCTCTTACTGCACGAGATATGTACAAAGGTTGACAGAGTTGTGGCTGGAGGCACAAACACAGGACCAATATTGATATGCTGTTGTGATAAACCCATACATTTACTGGTGTAACAGGGTTTGTTGTGACATATGTCTTCTGAGGGATATGAAGTCAGTAACTCACATGGATGTCACCATGTACTGACTGCAATCCTCAGAGTATGCTACTACATTTTTAAAGATAGGAAATGTGTGAGTAACACAACACATGTCAGACTCCAAACACTGGCCAGTCTGCAGATAGCCCTACAAGGCAGAGTTTCTTCAGCCACATAACACTGTCATGACAGATATTAAATCATGTAGAACAGCCATATCCACACAAAACCTGTTAAACCAACATTACTGCAAATGTAGAAGAGCAATATTTATGTTCTTTCCCCATGTCTGGAATATCCTCTTCCTGTTTGTTGGCCTGTCTCCACAGTGTATGTTGTAAGAGGTATATCCAACTACCTTTTGTGATGCTGTTTGTGAAACACCAACATGAAGTCCTGCTCACAGTGAAGGAAAAGGGCCAACACCCACATGAAGTGTTTAGTTATAGGAGTGTGTTTCCATGCAATTGGCTATAGGAATGATACTACAGCTGTTCCACATGCAATTAGCTAGTGAGGGACTGCAATTCATGCACAGGCCATCAGTTGATCATGAGCATCACTTACAAAACTCAAGCTGCTGCATAAGCAAAGCAGGTGTACTTTTAAATATCCACAAGAGAGGGAGTGAGAGAGACAGACAGAGACAAAGTAAGAAAGGAAGAGAGTAGGAGAGTAAGAGCCAAGCATGTTTGTGTATGATCCATGGGTGGAGAGTGGTATCTGGGCATTATGACGGTTGCCTATATTGTGTACTAATCCATACTGTCACATGGTAATTGCACATGGCTGTACACATTTATGGCTGAGGATTGGCAACAGCAATCTCTACAATGTTTGGAAAATGTTGGCTTTGTAATGTTGACAATGGGACATGTAGCTCCTCAGTATAATGATGTGGCAAAACCCACACTGCAATGTACCCTGCCATTACACAATCACAGCAATACCCACACAGAATAATGATAATACACACACAAACACACACTTACCAGTACTGAGTTTCAAATCCCTACATGATTATGTACTGCTATTACATTGTTATGCAGTTACTGCATCTGTCATGAAGCATACGTGTTGGAGAACTGTCCAAAGGTTTTTCTGGATGTGAGTGACATCAGCAACAGTGATAAAGGAGGGATAAGGGAAGTGAAGTACATGTGACTGTCCACAAAAGCAAGTGTTAAAGAAAATACAACCACACTCTCTCAGGGAATCACACACATTATCACAGTTGGCATGATCAGTTTGCTACACTACAATATTATGCAGTTATCACGTGCCACAGAGCTTCACAGGCTGATATATGACCAAAGGGTTATTTCAAGGTGAATGACATCAGCAGGCGTGCTACAACAGGGCAAGGACAGGTGTAGTGAGTGTGAATGGCTTCAAAATCATTAATCTCCACACACACACACACACACACACACACACTTGCCAGTACTGACATGCATGGGTTTATTGCTTTACAGGTGTGTAGTAGTTGACTGTGCCAGAAGGCTGTAGAAGGCTAGGCAAAGGGAATACCTTGGCATCAGGCCACATGACAATGGTCTCCAGTGTGGCTCAGGGTGTAGTCACTGGATTGGCCCAAACAGGTGGGTAGTGTATTAACCATCCACTCATCTAGGTTACTATTGTGGGTGGCCAGTTCTGTGCGATGTTTGCTATGTATGTGATCTATATTCCATAACATGGACAGTGTCTGGGTTGTACACATGTCCCACATGCATGTTCTGTGACCTGTGGAAGTGTACTTGGGGTCTCTGGGGCATGTTGTGTGGACAGATTGTTATCATCTGATGTGGCATTCCTGACCTCATGTGGTGAGACCTGGCTATGTAACTGAGGTCATGCCTGCACCTATATTGACAAAATGATACTGGTATTCAGTGGAGTTAGTGACATCTGTCCATACAGGGCATGTGTATAATGCATAGTATTCCATTTGTGGGTTACATTTGCAGACTCTACAGTTGTTGCAGGCATCCAGTGGGGAACATAACAAAAGACCACTGTAAGCATTTATTTGCCTATTGTAGGGTGGGAACAGGGTGCCATGTCATTTTACTTGCTGGATAACACACAGTCAGGAGATGTTACATATCAAAGTACATTCTGATGTCAGTGGCAGTGTTGTGGTCAACAGACATGTAGTCCACTGCAATCACACCATGGTTACTATCTGTGGGCAATATGCGGGGAACTACCAACATAGTGGTTGTTGCCTAGCCAAGTGTGTTTATGTACGAGACATGGGTGGAGAGTGCTCTCTGAGTAATACAAGAGTTGCCTATATTGTTCACCGATCCATAATGTCACATGTAGGTCTATGGATTGTCTACACCAGCCTCTCTGCTGTTTGACATCTGTTGTCCTTGTAAGGTGGACATTGTGACATATAGTAGTTGCTCAATATAATAATTTAGCAAAACCCATCCCACAATGCATCTTGTCATTACACAATCATAGCAACCTCCACACAGGATACTGCTGACAGACACACACACACACACACACACACACACACACACACACACACTTGCCAGTACTGAGAGTCAAACCCCTACTGAGCTATCCAAGGTACTTTTAAGGTGAGGAACATCACCAGCCCTTGTAAGTACTGGCATTGGGTGATGTAGTGGGTGAACGATCCCAAAAATAATTTACCCTAATCACACATTTACATTTGCCAGGAGTGAGGTTCAAACCTCTATCTAACAACCTTTATGGACCATTATATTACACATTTATCACATGCACCATTGACCTGACATGGTTTGGGATTCACAGCAGATACTTGTAAGGTGGATGATATCTGCAGGACTGCTAATGTCAGGCTCAAAGATGTGTACTAGCTGTAACTGGGGACAAAATCTTTGAGGTACACACAAACACTTGCCACAGATGAGATTCAAACCCATAACTGTGTATTTACTGCTACTACATTGTTCCACATTTATAGCACACACCATGGAGCTTATAGAACTAGCCCCTCTCCAAAGGTGTATTTCAAGGTACATGACATCAGCAGGCTTGCTAAAGTAGGGCAATGGGAGGTGTAGTGACTGTGAATGGCCTCAAAAGCATTACTCTCTACACACACACACACACACACACACACACACACACACACACACACACACACACACACACACACACACACACACACACACACACATACTCACATACACACAGTTCCTATATCTGGGATTAGAACTTCTACCTAACTAGTACATCACACTATAGCATTACACAGTTATTGCATTAACCATGGAGCTTACATGGCTGAATCCTGAATGAGGAGGTATTTCATGGTGACTGACATCAGCAGGCTTGCTAAACTTGGGCAATGGGAGGTGTAGTGACTGTGAAAGGCCTCAAAAGCATTATTCTCTACACACACACAGTTTCACAGTTGCCACATCTGGGATTAGAACTCCTTGCCAAACTAGTGTATCACACTATAGCATTACACGGTTATTGCATGCACCACGGAGCTTACAGGGCTGAATCTTGACCGATGAGGTATTTCAAGGTGACTGACATCAGCAGGCTTCCTAAAGTAGGGCAATTGGCAGTGTAGTGACTGTGAATAGCCTCAAAAGCATTACTCTCTACACACACACACACACACACACACACACACACACACACACACACACACACACACACACACACACACACAGGTTCACAGTTGCCATGTTAGAATAGAACTCCTACTTAATTAGTACATCACTCTACAGCATTACACAGTTATTGCACATGCCACGGAGGTTACAGGACTGAACCTTCTCCGAGGAGGTATTTCAAGGTGTCTGACATCAGCAGGCTTGCTAAAGTAGGGCAATGGCAAATGTACTGATTGTGAATGGCCTGAAGAACATTACTCTCTACACACACGCACACACACACACACACACACACACACATACACAGAGTTTCACAGTTATTATGTCTGGTATTAGAACTCTTACCTAACTTGTACATCACACTATAGCATTGCGCAGTTATTGCACACACTATGGAGCTTACAGGGCTGAATCTTGTCCAAGGAGGTATTTCAAGGTGCCAGACATCAGCAAGCTTGCTAAAGTAGATCAATGGGAGGTGTACTGACTGTGAACGGCTTCATGAGCATTACTCAATACACACACACACACACACACACACACACACACACACACACACACACACACACACACACACACACACACACACAAAGTTTCACACTTGCCATGTCTGCGATTAGAACTCCTTCCTAACTAGTACATCACACTATAGCATTATGCAGTTATTGCACATGCCATGGAGCTTTTAGGACTGAACTTTGTCCGAGGAGGTATTTCAAGGTGACTGACATCAGCAGGCTTGGAAAGTAAGCAATGGGAGGTGTAGTGACTCTGAATGGCCTCAAAAGCATTACTCTCTACACACGCACAGAGATTCACAGTTGTCATGTCTCAGATTAGAACTCTTACCTAACTAGTGTATCACACTACAACATTATGCAGTTATCACACACGCCATGGAGCTTACAATTCTGAATCTTGTCCAAGGAGGCATTTCAAGGTTCCTGACATCAGCAGGCTTGCTAAAGTAAGGCAATGGGAGGTGTGCTGACTGTGAATGGCCTGAAAAGCATTACTCTCTACACACACACAGAATTTTACAGTTGCCATGTCTGGGATTATCACACGCGCCATGGAGCTTATAAGGCTAGGTCTTCTCCAAAGGGGTATTTCAACATGACTGACATCAGCAGGCTAGCTAAACTAGGGAAATGGGGAGTGCAGTGTGTGTAAATGGGCCATAAACTATTCCTTTTGAAACACACACTCAACACTCAGGCACAAACAACATTACATTTGACAGGACTGTGTATAAGACTGCTAGATGAATTAAAACATGTATTGTCATGTTACACAGACACTATAGTGGTGAGGGCTACCAGAAGCAAATGTCTACAATGATAGACATCGGCACAACATGTGATATTGGCCAATTCAATGTGTGGTGGGTGGGACAGGCCTCATGATGAGAAGCACTTTGTCACTGTCTGTCTCTCTCTTCCCCACATCCCTGTTTGTGTATGTTTGACCTATTATAGTATGTTGTCCTTGGATATCTGTGCGCATTCTTATCCGATGTGTGTGCAAACCATGACTGGTGTGCAATGTGGTGTGTGTGCACAGAAATATGGTGACTGACAGATATGTATAGTCCACTGTTGTTTTCAGGCATGGGCTTCATTTCTGTAAGTGTGGGAGCATGCCCAGTATGACCTTCTGTATTGAATGTGTGAATCCATTCCAGGTAGCTTGTACTCCAGTGCAGGCATTTGAGTTCTACACCTACAGCTAGCAACCTGTAGATAGGTTGACAATATGGAGTTACAATGAGCAAAGGATAGTGGGATACTGTAACTAATCGTGTCGGTACAGCTTGTGCTACTTGGTTTTGGTGTTAGCAGACATATTCAGACATATATACTGTTTTACACTGTTATGTTTTATGTCATCAACTACTGACAGATATACTTATTTGCCCACAGTAATTTCCTTGGGAATACAAAATGAATGAAGCTGTGTCCAGTATTGTGGTCTGCAGCCTACATATTCTTGCACACTCATGCCATTCTGGAGGGGGAGCTGCAGACACTTGTTGATGGGTCTGTGTAAATGGTCCAGCACCTTGGTACTGTGGTGGCTGAGGATCCCCTGCTTGTACATGACAGAAGGGCCATATTCTGTGGTGGCCATACTGCTCAGCTGTACAGATTAACACAGGTTACCCAGAGGCATGGCTCATATATCTGGTCAGTTCCCCTTCATATTGTGGTTTATGAGCAGGTTTGTAGCCATCCATTCCTGGGTTTGCAGGGAGGGATAGTATGGGCACACATCAGAGTTTCAGACTTCACACACTCCATGATGTCCATGCTTCTACCCCCCCACCATGTTATTTTATCCTCTTCCTAACATTATGCAATCAATATCTGATAAGTATCTCTATAGTTATCCTTTCATCCCAGCAGTATTTAGGGGTTGGTCCACAGTTCATGCAGTAGGACATGGTGGGCGCGCTACTAGAATTTGTTAACATGGCCTTGCATTTGTGTTCTGTGGACTTTGTTATGTCATTATTTGGGACTCCATGAGATAACACACATAGGCAGCATGGGTGAGGCACAGGCCTTTGACAGAGGACTGTAGGGCATTTTGTAGTGATACAGACCATCTGTAGCAGACCAGTACATTCTGTCACTCCTGCAGTCCCAGACTGCAAGCCACCAGATTCCCCTGGGTTGACAGGGTAGGTGTGCAAGGTGTTAATGCCAATAGTTTCTGTCCTTATTAATCCATTGGTGTGGATGCTGGCAGGGTGCTGCTTACAGCTAGGGACACACCTGCATGGGACACCTCTTCAGCATGGTGCATTTTGTGGGTATCCCCATACAGAAGTGGGGGTCATACTGTACTCATTCCCAACAGCAGGGATATGACCTGTGATGAATCTGTGGCTGATGGTGGGGTGAGCTGAGTGCATGTGTGCTATGGAAGCTTCTTGCAGCTGACTCACAGACATACTTCGGTCATTTCCCTTATGCTGGCTTGTGCAGGAACATCAGCATTTTCTCAGTACTTAATAATTGTGCCTTTTGTGGTCTGCCATTGTTTGGCCAGACTACATCAGTATTCCATACTACACAGACAGCTAATGTGCTGCTAACCTATATGTACAATTCCAAAGGTGTGTCCATTTGACAGTTACATTTTATATGATCTGTCTAGGGTACTTCCACCTGCATACTGTGTGTATGTCTGGGCCCACATTCATGCCATGTCCATCTTTCAAATGGTGACAGATATTATATCCGAATAATTAGTATGGAATTACACTGGATTGGTCTTGCTGGGATGCATTGTATTTCACACTGCAGTTGTTAGAACATGGCCCTGTCATCAACAGTACTGGCCATTGGCCACCAGGACACAACCCTCCATGCCTACATGCTGACCACTTCCACACAATATACAATATACAACACACAAGAACCTAACACACAGAGCGCTGCATATTGTTCATGTGCAACAATCTATCCTGCTAATTTGGCCAGCTCAGGTTTGTTCCACTGTTATTATACCCACATGTACATGTAACTACATTTCATTGTACGATTGCGTGGGTGGGCACACCTGACAACTACATACATTTGTTGTGACTGTACTGGTATTTCAGGTACTCTGCTGGCTTCCATTTCATTCTGTATTCAGGCCTATCATGCAGACTAGAGGCATATCAGTGAGTACAGATCTTAGGTTTTATTGACCTACATTTCAGTTTCAGACTTCTTACCCTTCAGAACTAACATCCAACCACCTGACCTGTTGTAGTCTGTCTGTGTAGGTCTGGAGGCGGGCTGTTCTTCATTGCCATCAATCTGAGGGCTTAGCACAGCATTTCTTTGTGGTCATCTACACCTGTCCTGCTGGCTGAGACTGTTGTTGGGTATGTAAGCCTCACTGACATGCATGTTTGTGTCCTATGGATACACATTTGGCCCACCACATGTACTGCAGTGAGATCTGTCACCTTGTCTAGTACTGCATACTATGTTGACACCAGTATTTGTTATGGATTTCATGCTGCCCATATAGGTGTCTATTGTCTGCTGCCATCCCATTCAACCATCCAATTCCATTGCATGCTGACATCCATACCATAGATACAAGTAGCAGAACATACTACTCCATTCACCAATTGATAGGGAGAGTGACTTACCTTGTGGCTGTGCCAGTATTGAGGATGGTGCTGGAGGGCTGACTATGTTGAATGCACATAGTACACTCCCTATACATGGTTAAGCACAGGTAGTGTCATGTTTGGCATCCCTTTTACTGTATGTGCGAGTCAGAGAGAGGTGTTATTTCCTGGGTTCATACCATGTGTATGTGTGTATTTTACAGTGTGTGGATTTCTGCTTGCACTTTGGTGTTAGGTATCTAAATTCACAAGTGTGTGTTTTTGTGTGTGTGTGCGCGCGCGTGCGCACGCGCGCGTGTGTGTGTGTATGAGAACTCTCAAATATCCCAGCAACAAAATTAGCATAACTGCAACTTTTTGTACAGTATTCATTTTTTTAACTTCATCATAACTGCAGAAGCTGGTTTACCATGCTGTATAACCAGATGTTGACATCAAGCAGAGGACAGGGTAGGGGGATCTTTGTGAACATCAATGTTAATTTCTACATGAACATATCAGAAAAAATATAAGGTAAGTAAATGTACTTCAATTTTTAAAAACAGACTTTTTTGTTATAGTTGTATGTTTTAGTCATAAAACTGCTTCTCTAATAATGTTGCTAATAAAATTAATAATTCATGACTTAATTCCCATCAACTAATTTTAAATATAATAAAGAACAAATTACAATCTGCAAATTCAGTTATAAAAATGGAAGTATAAATGACAAGTTTGAATGCAGATTTCTTGAAGACCTTTGCTAGTGCCTGTGAGTCTTAAGTATTTCAAAATTATACCTTAAAGTGTTTAGGAAGCAAGCAAAATAGACTTTTAACAAGTGTGACAAAATGTAGGTTAAATAAAAATCACTTAACATAAATATATGAGAAAAAAGTTACAATGCTTCCAAAAGAGGTGTATGAAAGACAGAATTTGCAGTCTGAGTATTTCATTCATCTAAGACCGTACATATACAGACAGTGATAAATTCATCTGCTTTATTTAGCATTAGTCATATGTAACTGGGGATGCTTGTATTAATAGTTTTATAATGTACATGTTATAACTAAGTGTAACTATTGACAAAAGGCTGCAGATGAAAAACTTGAGATGTGATGATTGAACATTGGTCTCTGGGTAATCTAACTCATTGCATAAACATGTCATTGCTGGCTACACCGGCAATCCGGCATATATTCATCAGGTCAAAGATGCTGTAATGGAATCACAGGAGGACAAGTTAACAGAATGAGACAGGTTCCCAGATTTGTCTTTGTTACACGCACATGCGTCTGGTCACTCATTATATAAAATTTGTAAAATTACCCCAAAGATTCCACCTCCACAGGTCTCTTCCATGACCTAGACTGATTCATTTTGTAGTTAAACTGAATAAACATTCCTACAAGGTAAAGAAGTTTCAGGACATTTTGTCTAACACCAAAGTCATGTTGAGTGTTATGACTAATGAATAAAACATTTCAGTTTCACATGGTTTAGTATGCCTAGAACAACAACATAATATTCTAAATACTCACCTGCAGAGCACAGCAGGGAAAGTAAAAAGCTTTTTACTGGCTTGCCCTACAAACTTTACTTGAGAAGTTTCTGTTTACATTTTTTTCTCTGTTAAGCATGTTTGTTCCCATTAGAACCAGTTACTTACCAAGCATTTTCTGATAGACATGCAACTTAGATTTGTCAGTGTTCTTTATAGCTCCGTAGAGGTGTCTGTGTGCACTTCATAATCGAGTGCTTTAAGACTAAATTATTTCAAAAAGTGCTGGATCTACAGAGAGCAAATTTTAATCTTGACATATACAATATGCAATATTTAAAAATATATTTTAAGACTTACTATTTTATGACTTTTAATTGCTGAATGAAGAACTTTATCAACACTGAGTTAAATTTCAGTTTTGTGTGTTGATTTACAGCTGTTTAAAATTGTTGATTTGAAGGCCAAGTTTATGGTTCTGGTGTCTGAGAGAATATGATAGTACAATCCCCAGGATTCAGCAAGCTCTGCACGGTGTGCAGGAATAATGCAAGAGCTGCTGCAGGCAATATGGCTGACGTGTGATCCAGGATTGAGCTCCCAAGACGTGCATGAGCGCTCCTGCACTATTCCTGTATGAACACAGTCCCTGTATGCTAATTACCTCATTTGCTGGTGAAAACCATGCAGATGAGGTGAATTAGTGATCCTGGATGCAAACAGACATGCGTGCAGGAATAGTGTAGACTGCAGAATTGTATTCAGCCAGTAGATGAATACATTTCTGTAAACTACAAAATGGAGGCATGACATCTCATAAAAAAGCATGTATTATGAGGGTTAGGCATGCCAAAGGCCAAATATATGTCCATAGGCATGAAAATGAGTTTCAAAATGATAAAAAATAACTTTTTCTTGTGGCCGATTTTGGCCGTTTAAGCGTAGGGCAGCCGTGCGCAAACATCATCGGCCCGAAAATAATTTAAAAAGCTGGAAATAAGCTTTCAAACCAAAATCATCATTTTGCCATAATAGTCAATGGCATGCATAACACAACAAGACCATGGAATAGTGGTTGCTAAGGGTGAAGGCTGAGTGTCGATTTTGTAAACATGCATTAGCAGTCAATTCTATGCAAATGAGGGGAATGATACTGAATCACAGATTTCCCCTCAGTGCTACCTTGCACCCAACTGTGTAAGTTCAGTAATACCATGCTGTAAGCCTAAGAGCTAGATAACTTCATAAGGGGGTGTGTCATGCATGCTGTAAGCTTATTGGAGCTCTGTGATCCGTGTTTGCCCTTAGCTAAGCTCAGCTAAGGAAGGGGGTGTGTCTGAAGCTGCCTAGCAGTATTTACATTGCCTAAATGGGTGTGTGCAGCACACACCGGATTTTAAACAAAATAAATAAATAAACTAGGAAATAGCAGCTCCATACACATCTGAGCAGTGGGTTTGCATGGTGCAACTCGGGGCTTAAACAAGAAGGCAATGGGAAGGGAAAACAGAAGTAGGAAGGTAATCAAGGAGAACTACCACAGCTGGCAGGTGAAATGTATCAGAATCAGCCAATTACACAGGTAGCATCCCAGCCCAGCACACTACTATAAACTATGCAAACACCTTTCACTCTGTTTTTTCCCACAAACTCTACACCACCGGTGTACACAAATAGGGAACCTTTACCTAACAAAAGCAACAAAATGATAGGGGCTGCTGTCGCTCTCATAAATCAATATGTGGAAAAGGCTGAGGGTGGTGAAGATGAGAAAGCTGATGACCAACCCACAGTGAGGAGAAGGAGAAGAGTGTACAGACCCAGGGTAACCTACCAGGAGCTACATGAGCTGGAGATAGTGGAGTGCTATAGGGTGGACAGGGACCTCCTTCAGCAAATTGTTGAGATGTGCCAGCCACGCCTCACACACAAAACCAACAGAGGGGAACCCATACCAGTGGATACCAAGGTATGTGTAGGCTTGAGAATACTAGCCACAAGTACCTTACAAAGGCCAACTGGGGATATCATGGGGATCTCATAGGCATCAGCATCCTGAGTACTCCACCAGTTCCTGGGTGCCATGTCAGCGCATGCTGGTGAACACATATATTTCCAGAACACCCATGAGGCACTGACCAGCAATATGCGTCTTTTCCAATAAATAGTAGAATACCCTGAGGTAGTGGGTGCTATAGACTGCATGCACATACACATCAAAGCACCACTCAGTGAGCGGGGTAGGGTCTACAAAAATTGAAAGGGCTTCCCCTCCATCAACTGCCAGGTCATGTGTGATGCCCAAGGCATTATAATGAATGTGTGTGCTAGCAGCCCTGGAAGCTATCACGACTCCCAAATCTGGCATATGATGCAGCTGTACCAGAGATTTGCCAGTGGGGACATCCCATATGGCCACCTAGTCGGGGATGCTGGTTATGCACTGGAGCCATGGCTGATGACACCCATCAGAAATACACACACACCCAAACAAGAACTCCATAATGAGGTACACGCACAAACCAGAATCATAATAGAGCATGTGTTTGGGATAATCAAGTCACGGTTCCGGTGCCTGGACATATCTGATGGAGCCTTGCAGTACTCTCCAGCTACATGTACCCAAATTGTCATTTATGTGCCATGTTACAAAATATGATCCTGCAGAAACAGCTGCAGCAGGGACAGCACGGGACAGGGCCACACAGCCCCCCACCATTGTTAAGGCTAGCACAGGTACAAACTGACTCAGAGAAGGAACAATCTGAGCCTGCCCCTGTAGGCAGAAGGAGGCATGCCTAGTATGCCCAGGCCTTGGCAAAGAGGTAACGCATAGCACATACACTGACATGGTAGGAACCCAAGGAATGACACCTCTCTCTGACTCACACATACAGTAAAAGGGATACCAAACATGACACTACCTGTGCTTAACCATGTATAAGGAGTGTACTAATTGCATCCATCATAGTCAGCCCTCCAGCACCATCCTTAATACTGGCACAGCCACAAGGTAAGTCACTCTCCCTATCAATTGCTGAATGGAGTAGTATGTTCTGCTACTTGTATCTATGGTATGGATGTTAGCATGCAAGGGAGTCGGGTGTCTGAATGGGATGGAAGCAGATAGTAGACACCTATATGGGCAGCATGAAATCCATAACAAATACTGGTGTCAACATAGTAGGCAGTACTAGACACGGTGACAAATCCCACTGCAGGACATGTGGTGGGCCAAATGTGTGTCCATAGGACACACACATGCATGTCAGTGAGGCTCACATACCCAACAACAGTCTCATCCAGTAGGTAGATGACCACAAAGAAAGGCTGTGCTTAGGCCTCTGATTGATGTAAATGGAAAACAGCCCCTCTTCAGACCTACACAGACAGACTACAACAGGTCAGGCAGTTGGATGTTAGTTCTGAAGGTTAAGAAGTCTGAAACTGAAATGTAGGTCAGTAAAACCTAAGATCTGTACTACACTGATATGCATCTAGTCTGCATGATAGGTCAGAATACAGAATGAAATGGAAGCCAACAGAGTACCTGAAATACCTGTACAGTCATAGCAAATGTTTACAGTTGTCAGGTGTGCCCCCCCCCCCGATAATCCTATGTAGAAATATAGTAACATGTACATGTGGGTATAATAACAGTGGAGCACAGATTACCTGAGCTGGCCAAAGTAGCAGGATAGATTGTTGCACATGTACAATATACAGGGCTTTGTGTGTTTGGTTCTTGTGTGTTGTATATTGTGTGGAAGTGGTCAGCATGTAGGCATAGAGGGTTGTATCCTGGTGGCCTATGGCCAGTACTGTTGATGACAGGGCCAAGTTCTGACAACTGTAGTGTGAAACACAATGCATCCCAGCAAGACCCAATCCAGCAGTATCCCATACTAATTGTTCAGATGTAAGATCTGTCACCATTTGAAAGATGGACATGGCATGAATGTGAGCCCAGACATACACACAGTAAACAGGTGGAAGTACCCTAGACAGAGAGTGTATAAAATATTATTGTCAAATGGACACACCTTTGATTTGAACATACAGGTTAGCAGCACATTAGTTGTCTGTGTAGTATGGAATCCTGATGTCATCTGGGCAAACACTGACAGACCACAAAAGGCACAGGTATGAAGTACTGAGAAACTGCTGATATCCCCGCATAAGCCAGCATAAGTGAAATGCCCCACGTATATCTGTGAGTCAGCTCCAAGTAGCTTCCATAGCACACATGCACCCAGCTCACCCCACCATCAGCAGCAGGTACCTCAGAGGTCATATCCCTGTTGTTGGGAATGAGTACAATATGACCCCCACTTCTGTATGGGAATACCCAAAGAATGCATCATGCTGAAGAGGTGTCCCATGCAGGTGTGTCCCTAGCTGTAAACAGCATCCTGCCAGCATCCACACCAATTGAATAATGAGGAAAGAAATTATTGCCATTAACACCTTGCACACCTACCCTGTCACCCCAGGGGAATCCAGTGGCTTGTAGCCTGGGACTGCAGGAGTGACAGAATGCACTGGCCTGCTACAGATGGTGTGCATCATTACCAAATGCCCTAGAGTCCTCTGTCAAAGGCCTGTGTCTCACCCATACTGCCAATGTATGTTATCTTATGGAGTCACAAATAACAACATAACACAGTCCACAGAACACAAATGCAAGGCCATGTTGACAAATCCCAGTAGCATGTCCACCATGTTGTACTGCATGAACTGTGGACCAACCCCTAAATACTGCTGGGATGAAGTGATAACTATAGGGATACTTATCAGATATTGCTTGCATAATGTTAGGAAGAGGATAGAATAACAGAGGGGGGTAGAAGCATGGATGCCATGGAGTGTGTGAAGTCTGAAACTCTGATGTGTGCCCATACTATCCCTGCTTGCAAACCTAGGAATTGGTGGCTACAAACATGCTCATATACCACATTGTGAAGGGGGAATAACCAGATATATGAGCCCTGCCTCTGGGTAACCTGTGTGAATCTGTACAGCTGAGAGGTATGGCCACAGCATAATATGGCCATTCTGTCATGTCGATAGATATACAAGCATGGAATCCTCAGCCACCACAGTACCAGGGTGCTGGACCATTTACACAGATCCATCAGCTAGTGTCCGCAGCTACCCCTCCAGAATGGCATGAGTGTTCAAGAATATGTAGGTTGCAGACCACAATACTGGACACAGCTTCATTCATCTTGTATTCCCCAGGAAGTTACTGCGAGCAAATAAGTATATTAGTCAGTAGTTGACATAATACATCATAGTGTAAAACAGTACATATGTCTGAACATCTCTGCTAACACCAAAACTATGTAGCAGAAGCAGCACAGACACAATTAGTTACAGTATCCCACTATCCTTTGCCCACTGTGACTCCATATTGTCAACCTATCTACAGATATCCTGCAGAAACAAGTTGCTAGCTATAGGTGTAGAACACAAATGCCTGCACTGGAGTACAACCTACGGATTCACACATTCAATACAGAAGGTTATACTGGGCATGCACCCACACTTAGAGAAATGAAGCCCATATCTGACAACAAAATACAGAAGAGTCATACTGGGCATGCTCCCACACTTAAAGAAATGAAGCCCATGTCTGACAACAACAGTGGACTATACATATCTGTCAGTTGCAGATGTCTGTGTGCACACAACACATTGCACACCAGTCATGCTTTGCACACACATCAGATAGGAGGACACACATATATCCAAGGACAGCACAGTATAATAGGACAAAAATACACAAACAAAGATGTAGGGAAAAGAGAGACAGACAATGACAAAGAGCTTCCCATAATGAGGCCTGTCCCTCCCACCACACATCCAATTGGCCAATATCACATGATATGCCAATGTCTATCACTGTAGACATTTGCTTCTGGTAGCCCTCAGCACTATAGTATCTGTGGTGCTTGTGATAACTGTGTAACATGACAGTACAAGTCATTATTCATCTAGCAGTCATATACACAGTCTTGTCAAATGTAAAGTTGTGTGTGACTGAGTGTTGTGTGTGTGTTTCCAGAGGAATGGTTTATGTCCCATTCACACACACTGCACTCCCCATTGCTCTACTTTATCAAGCCTGCTGATGTCATTCACCTTGAAATACACCTTTGGGTAAGGTCTAGTCCTATAAGCTCCATGGCATGTGCAATAACTGTGTAATGCTATAGTATAACATACTAGTTAGGTAGGAGATCTAATCTCTGACATGGCAAATTTGAAACTCTGTGTGTGTGTGTGTGTGTGTGTGTGTGTGTGTGTGTGTGTGTGTGTGTGTGTGTGTGTGTGTGTGTGTAGGGATCAGTGCTTTTGAGGCCATTCACAGTCACTACTCCTCCCATTGCCCTACTTTAGCAAACCTGCTGATGTCAGTTATTTTGAAATACCTCCTTGGACAGAGTTCAGTCTTGGAAGCTCTGTGGCATGTGCAAAAACTGCATAATGCTATAGTGTGATGTATGAGTTAGATAGGAGTTCTATTCCCAAACATGGCAACTGTGAAACTCTGTGTGTGTGTGTTGAGAGTAATGGTTTTGAGGCCAATCACAGTCACTACACCTCCCATTGCCCTACTTTAGCAAGCCTGCTGATGTCATTCACCTTGAAATACACCTTTAGATAAGGGCTAGTCCTAGAAGCTCTGTGACATATGTGATGACTGCATAATGCTATAGTGTAACATGCTTGTTAGGCAGGAGTTCTAATCCCAGACACGGCAACTGTGAAATTGTGTGTGTGTGTGTGTGTGTGTGTGGGGAGGGGGAATAATGCCTTTTGAGGCCATTCACAGTCACTACACCTCCCATTGCTCTACTTTAGCAAGCCTGCTGATGTCAGTCGCCTTGAAATACCTCCTTGGACAAGATTCAGCCCTGTAAGCTCCATGGTGCATGCAATAACTGTGTAATGCTATAGTGTGATCTACTAGTTAGGTAAGAATTCTAATCCCAGACATGGAAACTGTGTGTGTGTAGGGATCAATGATTTTGAGGCCATTCATAGACACTACACCTCCCATTGCCCTACTTTAGCAAGCCTGGTGATGTCATTCACCTTGAAATACACCTTCAGATAAGGGCTAGTTCTATAAGCTCCATGGAGCATGTGATAACTGTGTACTGCTCTAGTATAACATACTAATTAGGAGTTCTAATCACAGACATAGCACCTCTGAAGCACATTGTGTGTTTGTTGAGAGTAATGCTTTTGAGGCCATTCACAGTCACTACACCTCCAATTGCCCTACTTTAGCAAGCCTGCTGATGTCAGTTACCTTGAAATACCTTCTTGGACACAATTCAACCCTATACACTCCATGGCACATGCAATAACTGCTTAATGCTGTAGTGTGATGTATTAGTTAGGAAGGAGCTCTAATCCCAGACTTGGCAACTGTGTGTGTGTGTGTGTGTGTGTGTGTGTGTGTGTGTGTGTGTGTGTGTGTGTGTGTGTGTGTGTGTGTGTGTGTCTGTGTATGTGTGTGTGTGTGTACATAGTAGTGCTTTTGAGGTCATTCACAGTCACTACACCTCCAATTGCCCTACTTTAACAAGCCTGCTGATGTCATCTATCTTGAAATATACCTTTGGAAAAAGGGTAGCCCCATAAGCTCTGTGGTGCGTGCCATAAATGCGGAACATTGTAATAGCAGTAACTACACAGCTATGGGTTTGAATCTCATCTGTGGCAAGTGTCTGTGTGTGTACCTCAAAGATGTTGTCCCCATTTGCAGCTAGTACACATCTCAGAGCCTGACTTTAGCAGTCCTGTAGATATCATCCACCTTACAAGTATCTCTTATGAAACATATACCATGTCAGGTCAGTGGTGCATGTGGTAAATCTGTAACATAATGGTCCATAAAAGTTGTCAGATAGAGGTTTGAACCTCCCCCCTGGCAAATGTAAGTGTGTGATTAGGGTAAAATAATTTTTGGGATCTCTCACCCACTACATCACCCAATGCCAGTATTTACAAGGGCTGGTGATGTTCCTCACCTTAAAAGTACCTTGGGACAACATCCATCCAATAAGCTCCTTGGCACATGCCATAAATGCGGTAAACTGTAGTAGCAATACATAGCTAGATAGAGGTTTGAATCTCAGTACTGGCAAGTGTTTGTGTGTTTGTCATCAGTATTCTGTATGGAGGTTGCCATGATTGTGTAATGACAGGATGCTTTGTGGGGTGGGTTTGCTAAATTATTGAGGACCTATTATATGTCACAATGTCCACCTTACAAGGACAATAGATGTCAAACATCAGAGAGGCAGGCGTATACAATCCATAGCCCTACATGTGACATTATGGATCGGTGAACAATATAGGCAACCCTTCTATTACTCAGAGGACACTCTCCACCCATGGCTAGGCAACAACCATTATATTGGTAGTTCCCTGCGTATTGCCCACAGATAGTAACCACAGTGTGATTGCAGTGGACTACATGCCTCTTGACCACAACACTGCCACTGACATCAGAATGTACTGTGATGTGAAACATCTCCTGACTGAGTGTGTGTTATCCAGCAAGTAAAAGGACATGGCACCCTTTTCCATCCCTACAATAGGCAAATAAATGCTTACAGTGGTCCTTTGCTATGTTCCCCACTGGACGCCTGCAACAACTGTAGAGTCTGCAAATGTAACCCACAAAGGGAATGCCATCCCTTATTCACAGGCTCTGTATGGATAGATGCCACTAACTCCACTGAATACCTGTATCATGCTGTCAATGTAGGTGCAGGCATGACCTCAGTTCCATAGCCAGGTCTCACCACATGAGGTTAGGAATACCACATCAGATGATAACAATCTGTAAACACAACATGCCCCAGAGACCCCAAGTACACTTCCACATGTCACAGAACATGCACGTGGGACATGTGCACAACCCAGACACTGTCCATGTTTGTTTTTTTGGCTTTTCCCGGTTAGGGTCGCCACAGCGGAACTCCGGTCCGCTAATGATTGGCAGTCAATTTTTATGGTGACGAGTTGCCAGCCAGATGGCCAACCTTCAGCGAAGGCACACCCATTCACGCATGTCTTTTGGAGGCCACTCGACTGCGGGGAGGACACGCAGACTCCACACAGAAGGCACTCCAGCCAAGAATTGAACAGGAGAACCTCTTGCTGTGAGGCAACAATGCTACCACTGTACCACCGCGGATATTATGGAATATTGATCACATTCATGGCAAGCATTACACAGCACTGGCCACCCACAATAGTAACCCAGATGAGTGGATGG
The DNA here is from genome assembly GCF_019279795.1 of Protopterus annectens. NCBI lineage: Eukaryota > Metazoa > Chordata > Ceratodontiformes > Protopteridae > Protopterus > Protopterus annectens. The sequence continues at coordinate 1,292,066,376 of NC_056728.1, forward strand.
TGAATACAATACCCACCTGTGTGGGCCAATCCATTATCCACTATATTGGTAGTTCCCTGAGTATTGCCCACAGATAGTAACCACTGTGTGATTGCAGTGGACACCATGCCTCTTGACCACAACACTGCCACTGACATCAGAATGTACTGTGATGTGAAACATCTCCTGACTGAGTGTGTGTTATCCTGCAAGTAAGAGGACATGGCACCCTGTTCCATCCCTACAATAGGCAAATAAATGCTTACAGTGGTCCTTTGCTATGTTCCCCACTGGACGCCTGCAACAACTGTAAAGTCTGGAAATGTAACCCACAAAGGCAATACCATCCCTTATACACATGCCCTGTATGGACAGATGCCACTAACTCTACTGAATACCTGTATCATGCTGTCAATGTAGGTGCAGGCACGACCTCAGTTCCATAGCCAGGTTTCACCATATGAGGTTAGGAATGCCACATCAGATGATAACAATCTGTCCACACAACATGCCCCAGAGACCCCAAGTACACTTCCACATGTCATAGAACATGCATGTGAGACATGTGCACAACACAGACACTGTCCAAATTATAGAATATAGATCACATATATGGCAAGCATTACACAGCACTTGCCACTCACAATAGTAACCCAGATGAGTGGATGGGGAATACAATACCCACCTGTGTGGGCCAATCCAGGGACTACACCCCTGAGCCACACTGGAGACCATTGTCATGTGGCCTGATGCCAAGGTATTCCCTTTGCCTAGCCTTGTACAGCCTTCTGGCACAGTCAACTACTGCATACCTGTGAAGCAATGAACCCATGCATGTCAGTACTGGCAAGTGTGTGTGTGTGTGTGTTTCTGTGTGGGGATTAATGATTTTGAAGCCATTCACACTCATTACACCTCACATTGCCCTACTGTACCATGCCTGCTGATGTCAGTCACCTTGAAATAACGCTTTGGCCATGTATCAATCTAATAAGCTCTGTGGCGTGTGTGATAACTTCATAATACTGTAATGTAACAAACTAGTTAGGTAGGAGCTCTAATCCTGATCCTGCCAACTGTAATAATGTGTGTGATTCCCTGAAAGAGTGGGGTTGTGTCTTCCTTGACGCCGGCTTTTGTGGACAGTCACATGTACTACACTTCCCTTATCCCTCCTTTATCACTGTTGCTGATGTCACTCACCTTCAAAGATATCTTTGGACAGCTCCCCAGCATATAAACTCTGTGACTTGTGCAATAATTGCATAACAATGTAATAGCAATACAGAGTCAGGTAGGGGTTTGAAACTCAGTACTGGTAAGTGTGTGTTTGTGTGTATGTTATCAGTGCCCTGTGTGGGTGATGGGGTGATTGTGTAATGACAAGGTACATTGCAGTGTGGGTTTTGCCACATCATTATACTGGGGAGCTACAAGTCCCATTGTCAACATTACAAGCCCAACAATTTCCAAACATTGTACAGATTGCTGTCAACAATCTTCAGCCATAAATGTGTACAGCCATGTGCAATTACCATGTGACAGTATGGATTAGTACACAATATAGGCAACCGTCATAATGCCCAGATACCACTCTCCACCCATGGATCATACACAAACATGCTTGGCTCTTACTCTCCTACTCCCTTCTTTTCTTACTTTGTCTCTGTCTGTCTCTCTCACTCCCTCTCTGGTGGATGTGGAAATATACACCTGCTTTGCTTAGGCAGCAGCTTGTGGTTTGTAAGTGATGCTCATGATCAGCTGATGGCCTGTGCACAAATAGCAGTCACCCACTAGCTAATTGCATGTGGAACAGCTGTGGTATCATTTCTATAGCCAATTGCATTGAAAGACACTCCTATAATTAAGCACTTCATGTGGGTGTTGGCTCTTTTCCTTCACTGTGAGCAGGACATCATGTGGGTGTTTGACAAACAGCATCACAGAGGGTAGTTGGATATACCTCTTACAACATAAACTGTGGAGACAGGCCAACAAACAGGAGGGGGATGTTCCAGACATGAGGACAGAATGTAAGTATTGCAATTCTACAGTTGAAGTAATGTTGGTTTAACAGGGATTGTGTAGATATGGCTCTTCTACATGATCTAATATCTGTCATGACAGTGTTATGTGGTTGGGGAAACTCTCACCTGTAGGGATATCTGCAGACTAGCCAGTGTTTGGAGTTTTACATGTGTTGTGTTACTCACACATTTCCTATCTTTAGAAATGCAGCAGCATACTCTGAAGATTGTAGTCAGTACTTGGTGACAGCCATGTGAGCTACTGACTTCATATCCCTCAGAAGACATACGTAACAACAAACCCTGTTATACCAGTAAATGTATGGGTTTATCACAGCAGCATGTCAATATTGGCCCTGTGTTTGTGTCTCCAGCGACAACTCTGTCAACCTTTGTACATATATCATGTAGTAAGAGGTGCATATGTTCAGTACATCATTATTTACTGACATCATACCTGATAACAAGCCAGTGAGATATCAGACTGCTAGACATGTTATGTATAGTACACCATATGTTTGAGGACAAAACCTAGACATTCTGTTGTAGTGTGTACAGTAGTGAGGGCTGTGTACTTATGGTGATTGCTAGCAGAGTGTGTATTGTGAATATGTACCTTGGCCTGTGTACAGGCTGTGGTAGATGTCATTCTTCTTGGCCCTGTTCTATCTGATGTTGCATGCTGCTCCAGTGTATAGTACATGTTTGTAGGACCAGACTGACACATGTCCCATACCACAGTCAGGCATTGGAATAAACTGTGTATTTGCCCAGTATATGTAAGGTTAATGTGTGAGTGGCACATATGAGGATTGTGTTGTTCACACAGTCCATATACTGTAATATTAAGTACACTTACCATATGTGCCTGTGGCTGTGTTCAGATTGGTTGTGGGTATGCACTTTCACACAGGTGTCTGTTACTCTGAGCTGTTACATGCCTGTAGAGCCTGCTATGTTTGCAGGTACATGTGTATTCCCCCATAAGAAATGTAGGTCAGGATTGTGGCAGTCTGCCTGTAGTTTGCACAGTACTTTGTGACATGCCTAACAGCTCAGTGTATTCACCCAGTGTAATGTTATGTCCAGAAATTTGTCAGATGTACTGTTGCTGGGTCACCATAACTGTTGTGTTTTTCTGACAAAGCAGTGGAATGCTGTACATATGTATGTCACTAACTAGTGGGTAGTATGTGGGCTTGTGACCTCTGCTCCTCCAGTTATCATGTGTCAGGACAGACAGGAATGTGTGAATGTATAAGCTGTGTGAGCTTATCTATTCCAGTATTTTCAAGATATCCCCATTTACATGGCAGTAAACATCCACTTTGTCAGGCTTGGTCCACACTTCTTGCACTAAGGGATTCCGTATATACCTCTGGACTGACCAGAGTGTGTCAGACTGTCCACATTTATTGGTCATATCTCTGCTATATTCCACAGGATCATTACTGTGATTTGTGTGGTACTACACTATGATGATCTTATGATGTCTGTCAGTAACTGATGGCATACATGTCAATATCAGATGTGACTTCCCACACTACATTTCTGTGAAGACAACTCATGTTACAGTAGCAACAGTGTACATTTATACCTGCAATACTTACATGACATCCCCTTGCACTAAGAGGTTGTGACTATTGGTGCTAAGGTATGACTCCACTACATGTTATGAACATATGTTATACATATATGTATATATATATATATATATATATATATATATATATATATATATACATATATATATATATATATATATATATATAATTATAGTGCATGCAATATAATTAATTTTACTCTCCATCTCTATTCCTTGCATGCTCTCCACTTCACATTCTAGTAACCTTCACACTAATTCTGCCTTATATACCTTTATTTTTCAGTTTGCACAGGTTTCTTTCCTGTGTGACCCCCCCCCCCACCCCCACCTGGGATTAACTGCATAAAGCAATATCTACCGTCTCCACTGAAGCTGGCTATCTTAACTGAGTAAAACATCTGGGAAGCAAGAACCTCCCTCCCTCCAGCTTTTCTATTGTAATAGGCGAATTACAATTTAGTTTTTGTAAACTATTGAGGCTTAAAGGTGTATGCACAACAACAATGAAGGGATCCAGCCAATTGCCACTAGATTGGGCTATAATACCTTGAATCAGCCTTACACTCACACAGTGTTCCAGTCCCAAGCATTTACTTTTTAATTTGGTAAAGTTTTGCTTTTACTTTCATTATAGTTTCTATACTAATCATAACTCTCTCTATAACTGCCAAACAACCCTGTTTGTGTGCTTGCAGTGATAATTATTTAAAGTATTCCACAGCTACTCAGATCAGTCTTTTGTTAGATACTGATATTTTTAAGTTTATTCCTCACCTTACACTGATAGTTTTTCAGTCCGGGGTTATTGCAACTAACAAGGTTTCCTAGGGCTTCCTAGACCGGTAAGGTAAGTATTTTAGCTCTTACATTACTCCAGTTTTAGCACTTAATATGTATTTTAGCTCTTAAATTACACCAGTTTTAGCACTTAATTTTGCTGCTATAGATTTGCTATTTTTAATACAGTTTTTTAGTAAGAGTTAATGTTGGGGAGGGATCCATAAGTTCCTGGTTAATCCTGTTCTGGCTGCTCTCTACTCCATTCTCCCTATCTGCTACTCCGACCCCACCCCCTAATTATCTTCATTAGTCAGCCCCCTTCTAGGGTGCCATCTTTAATCAAACTCTCTGCTACCTAACTCACATTAATTTCATCCTGTAGCTGTTGTACCTTCCCTACCTCTCTGTTCATTGTGCCTGTACAGCAAGTAAGTTGAGCAGTATCCCCAGTTTGTCCCCATTACAAATTGGCTAACTCACAACACTAGCTAAAGTGTAGTTTACCCCTGCCCCTATAGCTATTGTATTCCTAACCTTAAAATTTCCCTAGAAATACATTAACTATAGGACTCTTACTAAAAACTGTATTAAAAAATAGCAAATCTATAGCTAGCAAAATTACGTGCTAAAACTGGTGTAAATTAAGAGCTAAAATACTTACCTTACAGCTCTAGGAAGCCCTAGGAAACTTTGTTAATTGCAATAACCCCGCTCTGTTTGCTCTCCTCCCTGCTCCCTATTCCCACCCGCCCCACTACCTCTATATTTATAGTAAAATAGCCACTCCACTACTTACTACATCCAATCAGCTTTCATCTAGGTTATTTCACTTTACCCCCTTTCCTCTATCTACATTCTACTAGCACCTATCAGCTTTTATCTGGCATTCTGTCATCCCCTACCAGTATAGTTACCTCCACCCTTTCTTCTGGTGTTGTATCACCAGGAAGTACAATTCCTTAACGCAATAGCTGTATCCCTAACAATGATTTATTCCCCTCTACTATCCCTCCTGCTGGTCCCATACCTCCTTACCTTGTATGAAAACCTGTTTTTCACGGGAATTCAAATCCCAAAGGGCCATACTCTCACCCCAGCTGTAAATCTTCCCACCTTCAACCATAAATATAATACCAGGACCTGCTCAATGTCTTGTTCACTCTATCAACACACCTTCCCCTGGCACATTAGCCCTAGTTCCAGACACTACTACAAACTTATAATAAATTCCTGAAGCTTATCACTAAGTACAGACCTAGCCTAATACTTGGTGGTGACATTCACCCCAACCCTGGCCCATCCACTTCTGATATATACACCCCTTCTACTAGTAATCTAAGCTACAATCCTACAATCAATAGACCGACTAACTCTCTCCTAGTCTGTCATCTCAATATTAGAAGCATTAATAACAAGGTACATGAATTGCATGCACTCCTGGCTGTCCACTCCCCTGAGATACTCTGTCTGTCTGACAGACAAGGAAGTGTTACCACCTAGGTATAACATATACAGACTGGATCGTGTTTCCAGGAAGGGGGAGGGGTAGCTATACTCTACAAATCTGAGTTAAATATGACCATAGATGTAACACATCCACCACAGATTAATAACTCAGAAATTCTTGCAACTAGATTGCAACAAAACAAAAGTAAATGCATTAATATCATCTGCATGTATATTCCCCCAAGTAACAATATAACTACACTTGAAGACACCTTGCACTGGCTATCATGTCATTACCCTCAAGAAACACTACTACTCGGGGATTTTAACATAGACTGGAGCACCTGCTCCTCAAAATCCCCATCAACCCATATTAACCTGCATGCTTTTAATCAAATCATATCCACCCCTACCAGGCTAGGTAAACCCAACCAAAAAGAAAGCATACTCGATTGGGTACTCATAAATAGTTACCCCCAGCTGTACACTGCTGGTACCCTCCCTGATGACCTAAGCGATCACCTTCTCACTTATATAGTTAAGCACAAAGCCATTAATCCCCAACAACCCTTACTCAGAAAAGTTAGAAACAAAGAAGTCTTTGACCCTGCCAAATTCCAACAAGAACTTAATTCATGTAACTGGTCTATTCTAACAAAACTCCCCTTAGAGGAGGCAGTTGCATTCTTTAATAACAAATTTCTTGAGATCTTAGATTTGCATGCACCTGCTCGTTCAAAGAGAACAAAAGCAAAAACTGCACCATGGCTTTCTAAAGAGTCTAGACTCAAAATTACTCGTAGAAACAAATTATGGGCTTTATGATGTTCTACTAAGGACCCCCAAGATCAAATTAAATATAGGCAATCTAGGAACGAAACCAAAAAAAATCCATTTTACAATACAAAAAACAATACCACTGCAACTTACAGACAGTAAATCAAAACAACCCTCAGAAGTTTTGGGCAGG
>NC_056728.1:1292078186-1292153186 GCF_019279795.1 Protopterus annectens
ACACCCCCCATTGCCATAGTTAGATATGGCTGCTGCTGTAATGGACATTACATGTACCTTGTTACACTCTTCACCATATGGGCTACCTGGATCTTGCACTACCAGCACAATCCTGTTGTACAAATGGGTAGATAGGCATGGATTACCCTCTGAGTCCTGGCAAGTGTGTATATTTGTAGGCTACAGCATTCTGAGGCCACATTCTCCTAATACAATACACCTTGCCACACAATATAAGGGAGAGTGATGTTGCTGACCATAGGAGAGCCATGACAAAGCATCACCCAACTATCCCTGTGGCATGTGCAATAGATGCATATCCCTATACTAGCACTCTTGAGATAGACAAGGGGTTGTATTGCAGTCCTGGTCAATGTGTGATGGTGGGTATGTCAGAGTATTATCGTGGATTTCAGTGAGTACAATATCCAGTTGTGGTGTGGGTGCTGGGTATACTGCATTTACACCATGGTACCCCCAGTACATGCACCAAGGTCCACTGTATGGGAACCACTGTCACCATCAACCATACAGGTAACTGATTACACTATCCAGCTCAATGATGCATGTACTGTGTGCAACTTGTCTGTAACAGAATGAACACACTGACAAGGTAGTTAGCACTGATAAACCCAGGTCTCTCAGATGTGTTTATGTGTTTGTCAATGTGTATATGACAGTATGTCACACTATGCATTGTTCATAAACAACCAGTATATCCCCCATTACCATACTGTACAAGGCCTGGTGATGTTCTTCTCTTAACAAGTAACCTGGGACCCACCTCATCCTTAAAGTTGTGTGGTGTGTGCAATTAAGGCCACACACATTAGTAGCAATAAGTACCTAGGTATATGGTTCTAGTTTCAGTGTTGCCAAGTAAGAGTGTGTGTGCGTGTGTGTGTGTGTGAGTGTGTGTGTGTGTGTGTGTGTGTGTGTGTGTGTGTGTGTGTGTGTGAGTGTGTGTGTGTGTGTGTGTGTGTGTGTATGTGAAGGGATCTACTTCAGTTTGCAGACAATACATGTCCCAGGAGGTCATCTGTCCGATAACTGACTGGCACATGTTAACATTTCACATGTATCATCTTGTGGAAATTCATTCCATCAAAGCTAGTAGTAGATGTGTAAATGCCCTTTTCCCCACTATATATCTGTATAGTGATACTGGGGTTGGTATATATAGCTGGGTGTGGATCTTGTGAACACAGCCACCATCACTGTGGTTATTATTGAGTGTATCTCTCCACTTAGTCGGCTGTAATATTGTACAGTTTATGTTAACAGGTTAAGTAGCTGTCAATCACACTAAATGTGGTTCTACACCACCCCACACCCTCCAAAAGGTAGGGCTGTGCCACCCACACAAGCAAACCTATGTTTACCAAGTTGAGGATTGCACTACATTGGGGATGGGGACATATACCCTGCCAGTACCATCATCAATGACATTAAACTAGCAGACTGATTATTTCCCACTGTGATGTTGTGCCTATTCTGTCTTGGTGGAATTACATAGGCTAAAATAGGTTCCATGCAAAAGTGCATAAATCCATGTGTACAGTATTCCATGTGTTCAGCTGTACCCAGTATATGGCACAGTAATGTTGTCACCACAGTGCCATACCCCTTGTAGGAAACAATAGCAGACCAACATCCTGCTGACATATAGACACCTACAACACAAACAGAATACATTATGGAGACCACAATCACTCAGTGTTAATAACAGCTATAATGCAGCATGGCTGGACAGCTACACATCCTACATGTATGCATTAAACGTTAGTGCTGAAAACATGTTAACAGCATTACTTTGGTATACCATAGTACAGTCACCCTGTGCATCAGAACCATATTAGCCTGTCCCTGCATCGATGTTATGGATGACAGGGATGTGGCACTGGTATCATCATATGCACAGGGTGTGTTGTGGGTTTGCCAGAGACCTAGGCTGAGCCATTTATTTGACATCATGTGTGTGTCTTAAGGGGGTTTATTATTAATTGGGTTGTGCATATGTGGTGTGTGTAGGTATAGGGTTGCCCTAGCTGTGTTGGTGATGTGTGTGTGTATGCATGCACACAGTTCTGCCATGTGGCTGTCCTATACAGAGGTTTGTTGGGCAGCTGCAGAACATACCTGGCAGGGTGTGCAGTTCAGTGTCTATGGCCACAAACATGAGAACTGTGCCTGCCAGGGGTTCCACAGACACTACCAGGTACAAGCCAAGATATGGTACTCTCCCCTGATGATGACATATGTCCGCTGGATTTGGGTCCCTCTTGGCACTGGCCAGGGCCACGTGCACGTGGCCTGCTATGTTGTGGTGTGGACAGTGCCTCCCCCTGCAGAGCTGTTGCCTGTACTGCCACTACGGGAGCAGCTCTGACTTGTTGCACGTCCACATTGACCTACACCTGTTGGTGTTACTGGCTTACTTCCACACGACCGTTGCACTACTCCCACCATATGCTCAAGCACAGACATTCCACGGTCAAGGATTCCCACCATCTCACCCAACCATCTATTCAGGACCTCTGCAAAATAACGGTGGGCACCTGCAAGATCACGGATGTTGTCAATAACAGCAGATTGAGTAGCCCTCTGGAGCCTCACACCCTGTCTGGTATAATGTTCCATATTTTCCTGCACCTCCATGATGGCCTGAAACATGCATCTGGTGACACCAGCTGTGACACTTCTGCCAGGGGCATTATGACCAGCAGCCTTCCTACGAGCATTCCTGTACATCTGCCTGTGCGGTATCTCGCCGGGCATCCAGCTATGGCTGCTGTGTCCAGACATACATGCCATTGTCACCACACTGTCCTCTCCCATGCCACCACCCGCAAACTGTCCCTCATCTATGGCCACTGGTGATGGGGTATATATAGGCAATGTGAATGTGTGCGGGGATGGAGTGGCTAACAGTAGGATGTCAAACGATGGCACAGTTTCAGCACCTGGCCACCGTGCCTGTGCCTCACCACACCTATCATCATTGTCAGAGTCTGTATGGACATTAACATCAGTTTGCATGCAGGAGGGACCCTGATCCACCTGTGAGCGGAAAACAAGAAGTGTACTTTAGGACCTGTATGTCATTGCTTAACTGCACACACACACACACACACACACACACACACACACACACACACACACACACACACACACACACACACACACACACACACATACACACACACACACACTTACAGGTGAGGTTGCATAAGATATTACACACAGACCTCTCATTACCCATCTGTCAACATGCATGACATATGGCACTCAACAACATGCACTGAAGCTATAGTCAATCCCTGTTACCAACATTATACATCTTTGTGATGCATGAGTTGTGTTAGTAGGTGATGCCCTTTCCCCTGGAACACACTGCACTCATGTACACAGCATTGTTGTCCACCTGTTCAGCACCCTGGCATGTACTGTGCACCATACCTCACAGGTGTACATGCTATTGCTGAATGTATATATGTGTGTCAGTTATGTTTGCCCTGCTGCTCACAGCCCCTATGTGTTTGTCCGACACATACCTGGGATGATATGTGGACAGATGTCAATAGTGAATGCCCGATGTCTGATTTGCAGATCACATCATCAGCAGTGCATGTATGACCAATAAAATACAATTACACTGACAGCCTTCAAACATTACTGTGGCTATAAGGAGTCTACACACCCTTATTGAAATGGCACCCTCTTCCCTGATATGCCATGGGGCCACAATACTGGGTATGGTAACATTACATGAACCTGATATGTGACATATGACCTGTGCAATCAAATGCAGTATCAAACAAATGTGTTAGTTGTGCAGATGCTGATTGAGATACATACAATATGTGGGTACATAAGTGTGCACTCCCTTAACATGATGGTTTGGTGCACCAACTGTTAAGTGTACTACAGCAATCACTATTCCTGGAAGGGGTATACTAGTATGGCCCATCTGCACTTTCCAGTATTTGGTCACTCTGCCCTACAACAAGTGTTCCCCAACTCTACAAGATTGCAAGGTCAACTCATGTGCACAGCCCTTGGAGGTCACACAGTGCCTCCACTTTTGCTGTAGAGTCAGGGTTATGTCTGCCACAATTCATGACCTTGACTGTGTGCAGATACAGCCATTCTTAGTGAGCTTTGGATGTCTGCTTCAGTTCACTGTTGTGTTTCAGGATGACACCCCTCCCCATCCTCAGCCTTTTTGCAGATGCTTGACAACTATGGGCTACACGTGTGTCATTTTGCAGTGTCCCAAATTCAGAACACCATGTGTACCAGCGTAGTCCCTGCTAATGAACTGCAAACATACAGGTGTACACTGGCATCAGCAAGGTACAGATGGGGATGGTGGGCCTGAGGTGGAGTGAGGTGTTGCTTGTGCAGCACATGTATCTTAATTGATACTGTCTGTAGGTTTCGAACTTGGTCTTGGTACACCATTACACATTGCAACACATGCCTTTGGGTGACTTTTAATGTTATGCATATGCTACCTGTAGAGAGCCCTGGCTGATGTTACCTGTGGAACAACTGTCCCATCTGATTACCCTAACCCATAGGCCACACTTATGCAGAGTCCAGGCGATAGTCGACACAGGTACTGCACAGCCAGTACTTGCTAGGCATTCCTGCAACTCCTTCAGTGTTGCGGCATGTTTCTAGGCAGTCTCCATGACCAGTTTTAAACATGTGTCGTCATCTGTCTTGGATGACCATCTGTTTATTTTCTACATTAATGTTGTCCCATACTTCCTCATCACATACTTAACTGTCTGCACTGTTTGCCATGGTATATGCAATGGTGAGGTAAGGCTAGCGCCCACCCCCACAATGCTATCTGCTGGGTCTTGTATTTGCTGCCGGGCAGGTGCCCCGAGCCTGGCAAGGAACTCCTTAGCATGTGTCAGGGAAGGCTGGATGACATGACCTCCCCATGGCTAGTTGGTCCCTCCTAACTGCAGCAGCATGCTGAGGGCCGTGGCGGATGAGGTCAGTGCACCGATATTGGACCTGCTCAGAACTGCGGTTATGCAGGCCATAGTTTACCCTGTGGATGAGCTCGTTCCACAGGGCAGTCATCTCTTGCAGATCATGAGCTGGACAGCCAAATAGGGTGTGGTGGCGCTGCACCAGGTAGTAGAGTATGACATCATATTCCTGGGGGGAATAAACTGGCAAATGCTCCCTAGACATGGTGCTTGAAAGAAATAAAGAGGAAAAAAGGTCTGAGGACCCCATACTGCAAGGATATAATAGTTGTTAATTGACATCTCTGTCTCCCCCCCCCCACCAAATCTGCAACAATAATCTGAACACACAACTCAACGGGTATGTTTACAGCAAACCTACTGTTGGGACATATATCGCATTGTACGACAAATTGTGCAAAGTGTTTCTAGTCATCTTCCATGTTGCAACACTATCATTGGTGGCCTGTTGCTAACAATGTAACCTGCATGCCATTGTAAGGGCTGTTATGGTTCCATATATGCATGTGTTTTGTTTGCTATGTGACTGCTTCAAATCTGGTATTTTGTGTTAATGGGGATATCTATGCATGCTGTTAGAAGTAATCCTGGATTGTGTTGACTATTACTACCCACATATGTTCTATAACAGTGACACAATAGCATGTTTGGGAAGCATGTTCCAGAAGAACCACCTCTCACACCTCATCTGGCCATGTTACCAGGCCACAGCACATCTGGGACCTACCCCAGGACCTCATCATCTGCTGGTCCTGCACTACCTTCAGGTGGAACCACCTCAGGGGATGGTGTTTGTTCACCCCTGGGAGCACAAACAGATGGGATCCTGTCACCTGAAGTCAGGTCCAGGGTCTGGTGCATATGGAAATCCACAGAGACTTGGGGGATGTGCTACACAACCTTGATGCCTTCGGAACACGATTACAGGGTCCAAATTCTCCTTCTGCTCAGCCCCCAACTCAGGCACCTTCAGGGCCATGATGGTGCAGTTGTGACTGCCCATGGGTGAGGACCTTGGTCCCCACTGTTTCCATTTGGGGGCTCATGATCTTCCACTTTCAAAACACCACTCCCCCCATCCAAGGTGCTTATCCACCACGTGTCATATACCGCCCCTGTATGCTGCCTTTTCTTTCTTCCAACCCAACTTACCTTCCCAAATATACCTACTATCCTTCCCCAACATACCAATCTCACCTTCACAAAAAAAAAGGCAATGTGTCCCAACATGGATTTCACACCAGACATAACTGTCCATTTCACACCCACATACTACTGCATATATATGCGTGTATAGATATGTGTGATGGTTTCTCACACATATCATGCAGCACTGTCATTCAACAGTAAGGGAAATGCATATATATATATATATATATATATATATATATATATTTATATATATATGTGTGTGTATGTGTATGTGTGTGTGTGCGTGTGGTTTGTATATATGTAGACATACATGTATACATATATATATATATATATATATATATATATATATATATATATATATATATATATATATATATGTGTGTGTGTGTGTGTGTGTGTGTGTGTGTGTGTGTGTGTGTGTGTCTGTATATCTGTAGACATACATATATAAATAAATATATTATATATATATATATATATATATATATATATATATTTATACATACATATATATATATATATATATATATATATATATATATATATATATATAGATATACACACACACATATATATATATATATATATATATATATATATATATATATATATATAGATGGAGTGGGCAGCCACAGTGTTGCATCGGTTAGTGTTGTCACCTCACAGCAAGAGGTTCTCCGGTTCAATCCTCGGCTGGGGTGCCTTCTGTGTGGAGTCTGCATGTCCTCCCTGTGGTCGCGTGGGTTTCCTATGTGTGCTCCGGTTTCCTCCCACATCCCAAAGACATGCTGTAGGTGGATTGGACACTCTAAATTGGCCCTAGGTGTGAGTGTGTGCATGTGTGTGCCTTCTGTGGAAGGTTGGGTGCCAGGCTGGCAACTCAACACTATAAAACTACACTGCCAATCATGAGCAGACAGGTGATCCACTGTGGCGACTCCTAACTGGGAAAAGCTGAAAGAAGAAGATATATATATCTAGATGGAGTGCATTCAAACATCACGTCCACACTCTCTAACTCTCCTTCCTCCACAGCTGCACTGTTCTGCCTTGCTACAAAACAGAAGAACACAGCCTAACATTAGGGGGGTATATATAGGGACAGATTGCAGGTAAACCTATTACAAACCTATGAAGTTTGTGCATGATAGTTTTCACATTAACATAACTGTCCTGCATGTGCTGGGATCTGAAACTCATGTGTCTATCATAACTTCATTACTTCCACAACCAGCTATTTTCCACACTAATATACATATATATATATATATATATATATATAAAACACACACTATGATGGCTTACATCTTGCCATTCAGTGCTGATCTGCACAGTTGACAGGTATGGCCCACTGCCCACAGGGCCACATGCTATGTCCATAGCAGTTGTTCAGCAGGACATCATTACAACAAGTCTTGATGGCACATATGAATCTTTCCTCATCATCTATCCCATTATTACAGACCAAGTACTGCATTCAATTATATGTATATATGTTTCACATACCTGTTGTAGTAGTATCCCCTCTGCTAGGTACACTTTATGTGTCCCTTGTTTTATATTTTTTGTTTTGGTTTGGTTTATAGTTTTAATTTTCTCTCTCTCTCTCTCTCTCTCTCTCTCTCTCTCTCCACTACAGGGATTGAGCTTATTTGAATAGGTTGCAGCATGGGTTTTGTAGGTGATGCTCATGATCAGGTTATGGCCTCTGCACCAATCAGTGTTCACCGCTTGCTAGTTGCATGCAGCCAGCTGGGTAGTATTCCAATTACCACTGTCATGGCAACTCACTACTATAAATGACTACATCATGTGGGCCATGTCCCTTTACCTTTCCTGTAGGGAAGACATCCTTTCTGTGTGTGGGCAGCAGTGTTACAGACAGCAGCTAGCAATGCCTCTTACAACAGGACTTGCAGCATCAGGCCAACTACATATTTGTATAAGGTTCCATACCTACTGACAGTGTGAGTATTGTTGTTATGTGCATTGAATACTGCTAGTTTTACAGGGTTTGTGTGTACATGCTAGTTTTGCATGGAATGCAGTCTTTCTGCATAGCTGTCAACTGTGGGCCTATCCACATGATGGCCAGATGATTGGCTGTTATGTTTTGTCTGTTCACCACACATACCTTGTCTCTGATATATCAGTGGCATTCTCTCTGTTGAGTGCCATCAGTACATGGCTACATCCATTTGTTTCTGACTTCATATTCCTGAGTAAGAGTATGTTGCAACTTATCCTGTAACACCAGCAACTTTCCCAGTGTATATCAGCAATATTGCAAATATGGTCCTGTGTTCCAGCCTCTTTTCTCCACCTATATACCAGGCTTTGTCCATATGTCATCCAGTAAGAGGTTGTTAAGTGGTGGCCTATCATTATCTAGTGCTGGCATTCCTGCTATCATTCCAGTGATGTGGAATCCCACACAAATTGTGGGGTAGGGTACATATATATGAAGGCTACAGCTGGACAAAATGTGTGTGACCTTGTACAGTCCAGAGGTTAGTGTATGTAACATTGTTATATGCCCTTGTAAGTCATTCTATGAGGGAGGGGTATGCACTGTTTTTAATCTTTGCTGTTACAACATGTGAGGCATATTAGTAGTAAGACACATGAAGGTATATGGCTGTACATTTTCATACATTTCACCATGGGAACAGTGGTGGGCTAGTGCTTACTGTCTTTCAGACAGTTCTGTTTGTCAGTGTGATAGTGATGTTTTAAGTTAAGCATTGCTATGTAATAGATGCATTTTCATTGTAACAACTTAATTATTTTCCCCGTAGGGGATGAGTACAGAGTGTAATTGGTGGCTGCTGAACTACATCTGTAATTAATGTTGATTGATTCTTATCTTTCAGGCAAGTGTTTTTTTACTGTTGTACTACTTGAAGTCCTTGGTCTGGACAGCAACATATGTTATGCTTCCAGATTACTGTATCAAATGTTTTGTTTGTGCATTGCATTATTCAGTTATTATGTATTTCAGACACCTAACTGCTATATGAAATGGCATATAGAACTGAAATAGCACACAAATAAACATCTCTATGTATGCAAATGTGTGTGGCGTCATATTCTTTGACTTGTCTGTGAGTATATGTTTCATGCAATAATTGTCTTTTGTATGAAAGAATCAAACACTGGCCATTTTAAAAGGTGGCAACTGTAGGAATACTGGCTGTTCGATATTCTGTGCACCTTCTAAATATATATCTTGTTATACATATCTATTTGTAGTAATATATGTATATGTGTATGTATATGTGTATATACATATATATCTATATATATGCATATACGTGTATGTGTGTGTGTGTGTGTGTGTGTGTGTGTGTGTGTGTGTGTGTGTGTGTGAGTGTGTGTATGTATCATTGGAATGTTTACTGCTTCCACGTTGTACATTACCTATGATACACAGACTGTTCTGCATGACATGTTATTGCTATCATCCTGACATCGTAAAGCTGAGATGAATTACTGTTAACTTGTTGTGGCTATGTTGTATAGGGTCCTGGGTATGAGACTTGCAAGTGTTGGTTATTGTGTTGCAAGGCAGATCTGTTCAGCTGTGGAGGAAGGGATGATATCAATAATTACAAGCGGCACTTATTTTGGGCCCTTTCATCCACACTAACAGTGCCTTTGTTCATATATTTATTTTTTGTGTTTATATATATATATATATATATATATATATATATATATATATAAACATATTATATATATGTATATATATATATATATACATATATATATACATATATATATATATATATATATATATATGTATATATATATATATATATATATATATATATATATATATATATATATATACATCTAGATATATAAATACATTTCCACTGACTGTGCTGGATGATATGTTTAAGCAAACATCAGACTTATTTACACCTGAAATGGCTTAATGGTAAATCACTTTGGCTATAGCGTGCAGGGTCCTGGGTTTGAGGCTTGCAAGGCCTGGCTATTTTTTTGCTGAGCAGAACAGGAGCTGTTGGATTCAGAATGATTAAGGCACTTTAAAGTAGTTGTAAGTGGGTTTGCATGGAGCTAAGTGACACTTACTTCAGCTTAGCTTAGCTTATGGCCGCTTAAACCCTCGT
This sequence comes from Protopterus annectens, assembly GCF_019279795.1. Lineage (NCBI taxonomy): Eukaryota > Metazoa > Chordata > Ceratodontiformes > Protopteridae > Protopterus > Protopterus annectens. Next base: position 1,292,088,493 of record NC_056728.1, read on the forward strand.
TAATTTCAAATAAAGAAAAGAAAAAAGGGAGATAGGAAAGTGTTGAAATTGGGGCAAGCAGGGGGACAAACAAGAAGATAAACAAGTAGGGATGTGCAGGGCAGGTGTAGGAAAGGACCATAGCTCTGCATTTATTTGGCAGCAACAGCTGCTTTCAATGTGGGTAATTTAGAATTTGGAGCCTCACACCCTACAGGGAGGTGTGTGGGCATCATACAATACAGATGATTGGTAGGATTAGATTGTGTGATGGATACATGTCTCTGGGTGAAATGCAGAGCTATGTATGGGACGTGATTTTATTGTTGAGACAGATGCCCTTTTTTTAGGTGAGAGTGGGATGTTAAGGAAGGATTATTGATAATTGTGGTGAGGGATGTTTGGTTGGAGAGGTTGCATTTGCAGACAGACAAGACAGCAGACAGAGACGGTGTATGACACATGGGAGTTGGGAATCTGAGGCTCATGAGCCCCCAGATGATAATAGTGGCACTGGTGATGTCCCCACCCGATGGAAGTCACCACTACTCCTTCACAGCCCCGAAGGTGGCTGTGCTGGGGGCTGTGATGGAGGAGCTGCCTGCCCCTCTAGCTGCAACAGCCTGCCCTTCACCTGCCACAGGCAGTCATCCAGCTCCATCTGGAGGATACTGCACACCATGCCACAGACCCCGTCCTGGGTGACAACATCCTTACCGCGCTCACTTGCAGGGGGGGTAAGTCCCATCCCCTGCAGCGATTCCACCCAAGGGTGGTGCAGGACCAGCAGATGAGGGAGGTCTGGGTTGGGTCCCAGATGTGCTGGGACACGGTATCTCAGCCAGGTGGGGTGGGAGAGACGGATCCCCTGGGATCTGCCTTCCCATATGTGCTACGGTGTGGAACTTAACAATGGATATTGGTTAGTCATGCACAACACATTACAACATTAGTCAAAATAGCATGTATGAATATTCCCATTTACACAAACCAGTGCAATTATAACAGTGCCATAGCAAACAGAACCCATGCATATATGAAAGGGCCATCAGGGTTGCAACAGCATGCCAGTTAGTGGTATGTCAGGCAGGCAACAAAATGATTATTCAACAGGGAATATTAGTATGCAGACAGTTTAAACAATAATAAACCAAATGGAACAATGGTCCCAACAGTAGAGGTTTGTTTAGGAACATACCCATGTTAGTTTCAGTGTAATGGTTGGATCAGTTGAGTGGTGGGGGAAGGGAACATATTCAATTAACAACTGCTATCAAGTATATTTGTCGGTACACTACTATTCACTAATCTACATTCTGACCACACTTACACTAAACCTGGGCCATGGGGCTGCTACAGCACACCAACAGCTGTAGATATCAACAGAGCAATTGTACTCTTATTTTAGTCATACACATCAGACCTGTTTCTATACCAATTTGTTTACCTGTGGGCCTGTGCAGATGAACTGTGTGCACATTACATTGCTGTTTCTACACATATTTTAGATTAACATATTAGTTGCAGGCCCTGGAGAGTGTGTTGTGCTTTTCATATACATCTACTGTGACATTCTCTCTGTACAGATTTCTTGGCAACTGGGGAAACTATCCGTGACAGTGTGACACTTGAGAGGTTTGTCTGGGCCAGAGTGCAGAGTGTGAATGTCTAGCTTGCATCTAGTTGTAGGACTGGGGCTGATCAACACAGCAATTGTACACCTTTCATAGCTATACACATCATACTAGTATTTCTATTCAGATTTCTTTACCTGTGTGAACTGTATGGAAAATGTATGTGTTGCAGTACATTATTTTTTCTATTCAGATTGCAGTTTACAACTGTAGAACCAGACTGAGATGTTAGTGGCAGTCCCTGGATTTGAACCATGATGTGTGTGCAAAAGTGACCTACAGGCCTAGTCTTTATCAGACTGAAGCCAAGGTTCAAAGGACAAATGCAGACAGTAGTGGCAAGTAAGAAGGAACAATAGAAGCACTATCAAGGCAGGAGCAAGCTTAGCCACAAGAAGAGAAGAAAAGAGGTGGGACTCTCAGAGCCAGTCTGTTCCAACTAAGAGTGAAAGAGAAAGTAACAGAGACAGCTTGTAGAATCAATGCTGGTGGGATGAGAAAGGGATCAGATATAGCATCCATAGGGAGAAGACTAGCACAGACATTTAGGATAGTTGTGTCTTAAAGAAAAAAAGTTGCATACTGAAATGCATCAGATGGTGAAGGAGATGAGAACCTGTTTGAAGTCAGAGATGAGTACTTTGATGCTTTGTGTTTCAATTACCAAACAAACTGAAAGCTGTAAGAAATGAGAGAGAGTGTAACCAGATGATAGTGACACTGACCTTTTGGCTCAGATTTAGTAAGGAGTGACAGGAGCTGATCAAGCTGAATACCCACAAGGGCTGGATGAATGTTTGGGCACATATAGCCACCAATGACCTATCAGAGAGGACAGTTGAGATGGTAGCAAACTAAGCCAAAAGGCAGTATAATGATGGTAAAATTGGGAAATAGAGGTATCACCTAGAAGTACTATCTTTGCCAGCAGCCATTTCACTAAGGAATGAAAGAGTTATGGAGAATAATGACTGGCTGTGGCAATGGACAAGGGGGAAGGCCTGGGACTGGAAGGAGGATGCCATTGGTGGAAGCCTGGAAGAGAGAGCAGCTCTTTGTCAGGGGCAGTTTTCATATTAGCCCAAATGGCAAACTGATGGTTTCTAATGAGTTAGAAAGTTACATGTCAGGGACCACATTTTTGATCCAAAATGGAAGCAGAGGGAATAACAGAAGTAGAGGAAGAGATAGGTGTACATTCAATAGACAGGTAAAAAATGTCACATAACATAGTTGATGAACAAACAATGATGATGTAGTACATGGTTGTCTAGCTTTATTAATATCCATTTCTAGGATTTGGGGTAAAAATATGTTGGAGCTGCCGAAGTGATGCAAGGAGGGGCAAGATAGGCAATGGCAGTATCACTGAAAAATGGGTCAGTGACAAGACAGTGTGGGATATGGATGTGACTGGGTATATGTTGCTCAAAAATGATAAAGAAGTCAGCGCAAGAGGTGGGATAGCTCTGTGCCTGAAGGAGGATATCAAATGTGAAGCTGGATCGAAGGAAGGCTCAACACCCCAGGAAGGGGTGGACAGGGTCATAACCTCCATTAGTTACCTCAGTAGTTGAAGTCAGTAAAGAGTACGGGTTAGTGAATTGCTATAATGCATCTTCCTCCTCCTACAGACGCATCAAAGGAGATGAATGAGAAACTAGAAAAAAAAGAATAAAGGGGTGGGCAGGAGGATGACAGCAATAATCATGGAAGTCAGAATCTGCCAGGAGCAGAATGGGTCATTTCTTGCTCCAAAACAGAGAGGAAGTGGGAGCTAACCAAGGCCTTTTACTAACTGATGCAGAATGGTAGCACTGTACTAGAAAATGGATATCCAATGATGGTGCTATTAGCCAACAGCTATAATGCTACTCTGTGGTTTAAAGTAGGGTAAAGAGTGAGAATACAATGATGTTGATGTTGTATGGTTTTAAGAGCTGTACATAAGCTGGGCTTGATAGAAAGCCAACTATGCTTTGAAAGAACTAGGACCAAAGGAAGGGAACAAGCTATGAGGTAGAGTCAGCACTAAAGTACTTAATTCTGTGGAGAAGTGATTAAGGAAGACACAAAAAGAAGAGAAAGTCAATGTGGCTACATAGGAATATGTGGTTTGGAATTAGGGCAAAAGATATGGTATATAAGAGGTGAAAAGAAGGGGGTGATGGTGTGAAAAAAGTAAAGTACAGGAAGTGAAGTAAAAGAGCAGCAAAGATGGTGAGTGCCACAAGGGTACAGGAGGCCATTGGCAGAAATAATCTGGAAGGCAAAAAGGGGCCTTTTAGGTATTCACCCTTTTTAAATTTCTCGAAGTCTTTTGGGTTTCTATTACCATGACAGGAATGGACCCAATTCCTAAGTCAAAGTACAATTAAAGTTCATGAAATTAGTATTGTTTCAGTCTTTGATGTCAGCCAGAAGGGCTCTTTACAGCACCCGTAATGTACCCGGTAATGATTCCTTCTGCAATTCATATGGAGTTACATGTATTGGTAACGGGTTCCCTTCAGAATTTCAGATTTCTAAAACCTCGAATTTCATATGGTTGAGACCATATGATCAAAGTTTTAGAACTTCAAAATTCTGAATGGAGATCTGCATACAGTGTGGGATGGGAGATTTCCCTTTTCCTCGCTGTATTGCAATCTCGGAGTTGGTATATTTAAGTAGCAGGGGTGTGGGTGGTGCAGGGGGCTTGCCCCCCTGCATAAACGTTGAGAACGTTTTTTTTTAGGGGGATTTATTTTGGAAATGTCGAGACCCAAAACTTTGATCATATGGTCTCGTCCATATGAAATTCGAAGTTTTGGTAATTCGACATTCAGAAGTGAATCCATTGGTAATATATCTAAACATGATTGTAGATTCTTTTTATAAGACCCATTGCTCCTACTACTATTGGAACTGTCTGGGCTTTTCTTCCACATTGCCCTTGTTTCTGCATGAAAACCCTGATATTTTATGATTTTGTGTCTCTCTGTATGCAAGACACTGTAGTTACTGGGTGTAGTGATTTCAATGATCAATGCTACTTTTGTCTTCTTTTCATTGACGACTATATCTGGTTTTCGTGCATCTATCTTTTGAACTGTTGGTAATGGGTGATCCCATGTCATATAGACTTCATTGTTTTCTATGTGGCTCAAGTTTCCAGTGTTTTTCAGCTATTTCAATACCATAATGTTTACATAATCCCAAGTGCAACAGTCTTGCCTCATTATTATGCTTTTCAATATACAGTCTTTCTGCTATTAGTATGTCACAACCAGTCACAACCACAACAAGGTGTGCAACTGTTTCCAGTTCTGTTTTACAAAACCTACATTTTTCTGTTTCTCCCACATGTTCAATGGACTTTTCACACCAATGTGTGTGTAGCCCACTATCTTTGGCTGCCAATATTAACATTTCATCTTTTGGTTTAAATTTGCCTCTCCTTAACCATTCCTGCATTCGATCCTGATCAACATGAGATTCTTCCAGTTTTCTATACTTGCAACTATATTTATGCATTTTCCACATTTCTTACTTCTCATCTGTTCCTTCACCTTTAGACACATTCAGTTGCTGCCTGATTTTTATCTACTTCTGGTTTCAGTTCCATTCCTGCATGACACCGATATTCTTCTGCTAGACTAAGAAGGGAAGTCATTTTAGATTTATTCTCCCTCAGAACGGGGAATATATAATCTTGGTATGCACTGATTTTTATAAATATATATATCATTTGATGAGCATGAAGCACCCTTCTTATTTTCCTGTCTAATCTATCCAACACTTATGGCCAGTCAAGTCACTACAAAACTGTAAGTTAGGACAGGAAGAGCAAATTGGTTTATAGCTTGAATTTTGTTCCTAGATGATAACGCTGTTTTTAGGTAAGTCTTCTAAAATATTTCTACATTTCATTCGCATTTGTTCATGTTTTATTGTTGATCCTTCATCAATTCCCACATATTTATACACTTCTTCTTGCTCAAGTTCTTTTATATCACATTCTTTTCCCAAACTGATGTTTTCTTGGTGCTGCAGTTTTCCTGCTTTAAAGGTTGCTTTTGCACACTTATCAAGATCAAATGACATTCTTATATCATCTGAAAATCTTTTCACTACTTGCAGTTATGCTTTCTATTCCTCGTCTGATGAGCTATACAGTTTTAAATAATTGACAAAGAGAAAATAAAAAGTATTTGCACTTTGCTATTTTGTAGGAGCTAAATTATAGCCATGGCCTATTTTGTTAAGTAGATAGCTTAATGGGTTAAGGCCAAGACCGAACAGCAGAGGTGCCAGGGAGTCACCCTGGAATATTCCCCTTTGGATTTTTATCTCTGGAATAATAATTTGTCCTTTATCATGGCTTAATTGTAGAGTGGTCTGCCACTGTTTCATGGTCACTGTAATGTAATTGATCAGTGTAGGATCTAACCTATACATTTTAAGCACTCTTTTATCCATGAATGTGGGATGCTATGAAATGCTTTTTTGCAGGCAATCCATGCCATACTCAGATTCTTTCCCTTTTTACAGATCTCCACTATGACGTTATTTAACAACAAATGATCCTTTGTTCCATATGACTTTCTTTTATTACCCTTTTGTTCTATTGCCATTATTGAGTTTTCTTCTAAATGACTATAAACTCTGTCAGCATCAATTCCAGTTTATAGTTTATATGAAGTTGGATGGCAAGTTACTGGCCTTTAAATTTTAGGTTAGTTTGCAGGTTCACTCTTAAGCAGGACCATTGTTTTTCCTGTTGTTAGCCAGGCTGGTGTCGGTTCAGGGTACGCATATAAATTCTTCTTACTCATGGCTAAATCTCCGTGCAAAGATGCTAATACTTTTAACAAGAAGTAAGGTACTGCATCTGGGCCTGGTGATTTCTAATTAGAGGCTTTTCTTAACTTTGTTTCAGTCTCTCTCTGGCTGTTACTTCATCCCATTTCATATCCTGCACCTTTGAATCGCTTATACTTTCTTTTACTCCTATCAATTTAGCATCTTTTTTATGTTCCACAGGATCTTCATAAATACTTCTCTAAAATGTATCTATTTCTTCTTTTTTGTGTGATCTTTCAATTTCTTTTACCTTGTTTCCCAATTCTGTATAAATTTTTTTGGGATCACCAATAAATTGCTTATTTTATACTTTTTCTTTATATTTATCTGTGTATCCTCTTAAGTTTTTCTGCCTCTTCTGATATTTTTAGTTTATTATTTGTGATAGTGCATGATAGAGCCTGAACCATTATAATATTGTGCATTGCTTTCATCACATCTATCTTTCTGAGTATTTTTGTTAATCTGCTCCCTCTTCTATACTCCTTGAACAGTGACACTTCTTGTCTTAACTGTTTTATAGTTTTCTCTACTTGATACTTCCATGATGGTATTTGATTTCTCCCCTTCCTTTCCCTCACTACCCTGTGTTCTTGTGGTAGAACTTTATCAGTTATTAATTTAGCTGCACAGTAATATATCCTGTTTACTTATATCACATGGATCTCTATGGAGAGTCTTAATTACTGTGTTAATTTGTTTTATCAAACTTCTGACTTTTTAGGTTTTATTGACCTTCTTCAGCCTATTTATTTCATTGATCTTAATATATCTAGCTATCTCTATTAAATCAAGCAACTCTTCTCTTAGCTCATTTTCAATGAAGCGCAGGTAAACATCAGGAGTAACTGTGACTCTCTTATGGTAGCCAAATGCCTCGTCATCTAATTAGTGATGCTCATGAATGGATGAATGAGATTCCCACTGTCTCTACCTATTATCTAGTGAAACCATAGCTAAGGGAATGGGCTTGGCAGAATCACCGGGGAAAGAAGACCCTGTTGAGCTTGACTCTAGTCTGGTGCTGTTCACCTATGGACACTGTGTGGTGTTTTTTAAGGTTGTAGATCAGAATCTATGTGTAACGTGTGATACAGTGAGACCTGCTGGAAGCATTTTAGAATCATGGAGTTTGGTAATTCATAGCACAACAGGCACTTTGACTGTGAGGACATGGCATATAGGTGACAGAACTTACAGAACTAACAGAGCTAAGATGACAGAGCTTATTATTACTAATAAAGAAATGACTTTGAGACATAGCAGGCATATCAGGTGTGCTTTAGACACTAGGAGCTGAGAGCAAACAGTGTGGCTGTGAAGTATGTATTCCTACATACATCATAGCTGGTATCTATACAATGTGCTATTTTTATGCATTTGTGAAGGACAGAAGCTAATGGGAGCATGTAATATGTTGTAACCACTGAGCCAATTAATAAACATACTTTTAAAGCTTAGCTATATTGATACTTTGCAGATACAAAGGTGTTCTAATTTAAAATAAGTATACTGATATTACTACAAGACAGCCATCATGCAACAGCTCCTTGCTGGTGCTGCACAGAGAGTTGTTTTTTTACAGAAAATCTCTATATAACTTAATTAAAGAAAATGTACATAATCTTAAGAACTTTGTCTCTGTAATGTCTTGCCAGATTTATGAAACTGTAACTCTAGGATTGTTTGTATTGACTTTCCCAGACTTTTTCAGTTTGGATCATATAAGAGAAATGAGCAATTCTAAACATAATCAAAAGGGAAGTTGACACATTGTTTGACATGTATGGGATTAAAGAGAGAAAATATGAAATAATAAAAAGAAAATGAAATGAATTAGATGCTTTTGCTCTTCATTCCTATTTGAGATGGTGTGAAGTGTATATACAGTAGTTGTAATCAAAAGACAGGGCATTCTTTTTTTCTGTAGACATTCACATCTAACTTAAAAGATAATTCACTTGTTTAATTACATATTATTAAAATGTAGTTATGCACATAAGACACCAATTAGAAACATATTTCAATGCTTAAATTGCTGTTTTACTTTCATGTTCTTAATATTAACCTAAAATTATTTCTGTTAGATTAAATGTTCCCGAGTTCACACTAGCCTAGGGAACTGTTTTTTTTAAGTGTCAGTGCAAATTTTGAGTCACTCTGATTTCCTGTGCAGTATCTGTTGTCCTCAGTGGAACAACCTACATGACACCTCTTGTTTTGTAGGCAGCTAGAATCTGAAAAGACAGAATTTCAGCTTTTAATGCCACTAAAATTTAAGTAAGTGATGATTTAGCTAATTTTAGATTAGTTATACAAAATACAGCAAGTTCTTGGACTTCTACATTCTTTTTAGGTTTCTGTTTTAAATTAAGGTGTCATGGTTAATTCAGTGTGGTATGCATTTTATTGGTGCACAGCTAATTCTCCATAACTTGAACAAAGTTCACAGAGGAAGCATAGTTTATACAATACTTACAAGTGGCTGTTTTGTTTGTTTTATTTTTATCTTAAGGATCATGAGAAGGAATGAGGTTACTAGTTCACAAGTGATAAGCAATTGGTGCTGCTGTTTTAGTTAGTGCTTATGTTGCTGTTTTCTGTGCCTAAAAAGAGCTGCAAGTTGTTTTTGTATAATGAAGGAGTTTGTTGCACACCGCTTCTGATTATGACACTATCATTCTGCAGAAAACTTTTATTACTATTATTAGTAGCAATAGTAGCGTTAAGCAATGTTTTGGAAATGTGTTGAGAAACAAGCTTAGTTACCATTAGTATGTGATATGCTTTTGAATCATTCATGTTCCTTAGGTAATATGTAGTGAAGTAATTGTTTCCTTACAGCTTGGTTTCTTAAAAGGAATGTATGAAAGTATTGTACGTGTCACAGCCTTCATATATGCTATAACAATGAAACAAGTGATTTCAGAAGGTATGAAGTAGCAGAACTGTTTTCATACAATATTCAGCTTTGAGAACTAGTTTGCTCAATGCAGTTTTTCTCTCTTTCTCTCTCTCTCTCTCTCTCTCTCTCCCTCTCCACCACTATAGCACATTACTGATTCAATTAGAATAATGTATTAACAGCTTTAATTTTGCTTTGAGTGCTATGGAGAATTTTTTGTTTATGTGGAACTTGAGGAAGTATTTTGCATGCATTTCCCTCAGTGAAAACATTTGTCCATTACATCCATTAACTGAATAGTACACTAACCTTGGCGTTAACTTTCTGCAGTCCTGAGTGAAGCTGTCTCTTGTTATCTATTGCAGTGTAAGACTGTACTACAAGCGCCATGACAAGGCTAGCCACTGCGTAGTGCAAACTTTGGCTGTAACTGACTGGAGCACAGTGATTAATGCTGATGTGACACTCTGACCCATTAGAAAAATGGGGAAAAGAGGTTTATGATAATAAGAATGATAACAGCGAATGTGCTCCAAGATGCAGACATTTTGCTGGTATGTGTCTGCAGGCTGATTATGCTGTGTGGGGGAGGGAAGTGACATCAGAATGGGGAGTAGACATTCAGCTATTACTCTATAATCCCTACTAAACATTCTCCCTGTTTGACATAGACATTCGGTGGGCAAATAAAGATACTAATAAAGTTTTCCTCTAATACTATGCACACCTTCTATTGTGTGACTGTCACGTAGGCTTCTAATGAATTCTAGTAGATATCTGCTTTCTTTTTTAAATCAAGGCAAGACACTGCACCAGTGCATTCAATGAGTTTATCTCATAGAAGTATGATCAATCATAACATTACTATGCATTAACCTGAGCTCCTAAGCACTTTGTTAATGCAGTCTGTTAACTAGACATTGCCTCTCTGTTATATTTTCCCTTGCTTCACAACCATAATTCTGTATTGCAGCCCTGCTATAATTTTATTCTTATATGGTATTCAATGTTACTTTGTAATTGTTTCATTTGCAGTGTTTTCTTTATGTCTACTCCTTTCAGATAGCTTTATGTTTTATACATTTCCCATTTATTACAGTGACAGAAACAGATTTTGGTACTCACTTAATTTAAAAATCTTATTCTGCATACTACCTAAGTGCAACCTGCAATGGACAGGACTTGCATATTTACTCAGCATGTAACATACTACATTGCTTTTGTAACTGCACCATTGTTCATTTTATTTTTAAGTATTGCACAGGTATCAACTTCATTTGCCTTGTTTTTCTTTCTTTAACATATTATAAAACTACCTCAGTTTTATTTGTGACGTGTTTTTGTCTTGGTTTCTCCACATCTCATCTAAGCATCTACATACCATAGAAGTATTCCTGCGGAGATACTTTGCAAAAGCAATGAAATCAGGATTGGCATATTGGCTCGCATGTTAGTAAATGAGTTACAAATAAACTTGATATATATTCTGTAAACCTATACCTGACTGGGGTTGTTGTTGGCATAATGGTTAAGGCTTTTCCCTTACAGACATAAGGTGCATGGCTTGATTCACAAATGCGATACTTGTCTAGTCAATTAGCTTATTAGTAGCCTATGAACCTCTTTGGGACATTCTCGAACTGTTTTCTAAAGCATGAAATTTTCTGAATGTTCCTCCATCCAATTAGCATTATCTTAACAGAACAATGTCAGAGTTATGACACTTTCACATATTAGTTTTCTATGTGTGCAAATGTCAGGTACCTGTTATACTCATAGCTACACAACTTGCACATTTCAGATAGTATCCCTAGCAATTATACCTGTTCAAAATATGTTGCTAATCTAAACTGACTATTTTGTAAATTTCTTTAGTGGCTAAAACTGTCTTTTCAACCTGCATTATCTTTCTCTGATTTCTTACCACTGTAGACAGAACTCATACTAGCAGACTGTGCCTGACATAATAGTAGTAGGGAAAGAGCATAATATATAGAGATAAAGTATATTTTATTTTGCAGATCAGTAAATTGTTAGATGGGGATTTGCAAGTAAATGTATGCAGTAGAATGGAGGAGAAATGCATGCACTGTCTACCTTACTGATGTGATTTGTCAATAAGAATAATATGCTTATTGCTGTGGTTTCCTGAAATACAGGAATGCTAAATACTGTACATGGTTCATGTAACACACATTTACTATGATGCAGATGCAATTCAAGTAAGCATATCAGCAGTCATTCTTTAAGAAAGGAAACCAAAGGACAGAAAAGTCCTTCAGTGCATAGACAATACGAAGCATAAACCTGTTAACATTACCCAGGACACAGAACTGGAATAAACACAGTATAAATACCACCTCGGGTCTCCCCTGAAAGAGGCCATTAGCTTACTGAGACCAACATGGATAACAAAGGATAAATAAATACAAATATGTTACATTCATAAAATATTAGAAAGAGAATTTAACCATATATAGGACAATGTCTATGAAATTAATGAGTACTTGGTATAGATTATTCAAACTTATATTAACTACTGACATATAAAATATGCAAAATAATTGAATGCTTACATTTTCATATTGGAAAGATTGCAGAGATCTTTATGTATTTATAGTAGCTTGAATTTTGTTTTAAGCAATGGCGAAGTAATGTTATGAGCTCTTTATATAAATGCAAAACATTTATACAAGCTTCTTAGTAATAAAGACTGGATGGCCTATAGAACAGAAAATAAACTATTTCAGTGACAGTCTAGATGTATATATGTTTGAATATTTATTCTTGTTTTTATAAAGTTATTACAATGAAAACTGTTAGGAGAGGTAAGGATTATAAAATGGATGAGTAAGGAATGTGATCAGTTTAAATGAAATGAATTTGTTAATGAAGATATTGCTAATCATTTTATTAGTACAACTAGGTTGCTAGTATAGAATATATAAAAGGAAGAATCACCACAATAGAAAGTACAGGCTGGGTACAGTATATACCTTACTATGTTAAGCAGTGAAGAGGTCTTCATCCAACTTAATGTAAGTAGTGAATTTATCTCCTTCTTGCTCATTAACATCAGTTTTATAAATTAAAAGTAAATAATATGTATGTAAAGGCTGTTACCAGCCTGTATCTTCCAACCTGACAAGTCAGTCATGGTCATTCCTCCCTGACTACAGTTACAGTTACAGTTACATTGACAAGCTATCTGGGTCTGTCCTCAGAATGTAAACAAATATCAGCTGTGTAATGAACTCTACCCAAACTCTTTCCACAGGCACCTTAGCAAAGGAAAGGCAAGCAAAAACACTTAAGGTATTTCATAATTTTGCCAAGCTATATGGGTCTGTCCTCAGACTATAAACAAACATTAGCTAAGTAGTGAATTCCACCTAAACCCTTTCCACAGGCACATTACCAAAGGAAAAGCAAGCAAAAAGAAAAACACTTAAGGTGCATTTCCCATTTATCTAGCCAATCCTGCTTATTGCCTTATGCGTTACTTTTCTGTTTTATAACAATTTAATGCATGTGGAATCTCCATGGCTGCTCGTTGCTTGATTTGTCCTTTCATAACACTTCCATTTCCATAGGTATATTCCCTTAAGAGTGTTATACCTCTAGGTTGTTGTATCAGCTGAGAAATGCCTAGTAGTAGTTTCCCCAAACTCTGGGAAAATGCCCTACTCCATTAAGGTAGTGGAAAAACATACACTGGTTTACTGTAATACAGTTATCAGCAATATCCCTTTTAACCATCTTTCATTACCAACAGTTCATGCATTGTACCTATCCTTTTTCAACTCATTGCTAAGCACAGACCTTAACCAATTAACTGCCAAGAAAGTGGGATCACATCCTGCTTCACTTCCTTCCCACCCCTAACTCCTCAGTCACACCTAGACCATCCAGTATATTTGCTCTGATTTCTACCCACAGTCACAGACTGAAGAGACACCTCTTAAAAAGACACCCCTATAAAACCACATACCATTGTTATCTCACTGCCTCGTAATCAGTACTACAATAGTACTGAAAGTCTTAACTTCCACCTATAATTTCCTATACAAACACAACACAACACACTTCCAATCAATAAAATGTTCCTCTTTCCAAAATTCACCACCCTGTTCTACCTTCTTTGTTCCTCTTCACCTCTATAACCAATGTCAAGCATCTTCATAAAACACTTACCCAACCAATCATTATATTGCCGTGTATTATCCCTCCTTCCATGCCTTCCACCCAAACAAACTACCACCACAACCCCCAGTAATCAGACCAAACCAGTCCCCAGCTCATTACTCTCAGGATCACTCTTCTGTATAATTGCTAAGACAAAGAAACATTTTCTCACTGCCTAAAACTACAAAAGACTTCCTTCAAACTGCCCTGCCTCATCTTTATACTCCTACTTAAAAGTAGCATTGAACCCAACCAGGCCGAACAATGCCATGTCCTCAACATCAAACAAACTCTCTTCTTACTCTGGCCTGTGCCCTCTTCCTACCTCCCAGCCTCTTACTGCAAGAAATCTGGACAAAGCCTGTCAAAATGGGGGGACAAAGGTCCAAAAATAGGGACACATTTTAAATATTGCTCTTATAAACTTAGAAAGTTGCTAGAGTAAGAGAATTTGTATTACCATACATTTTCTGAAGGATATGAAGTCTGAAATTCAATTGATTGTCATTATTTATCAACTTCAATTATTCAGTCATCCCAATGATTTGTCAAAAAAACACAATTTTTATGAGGAACAGACTGAAAATGTAAGGCAGAAATCTGGCCATTCTGAGAAAATCTGTACAGCTGAGAGGCATCCTCGATGCACATGGCATCAGAAACAAGCTAGACCACATAAGTGCTTTTATTTCCCAACATAACTCAGACATTCTAGCAGTCACAGAATCCTGGGTCAAACAAGACTCCCTCACCCTCCAGCACTTTCTAACCTCCAACAAGTATGTCATGATACCAGACCAAGTAAACAATGTGGTGGAGGCTCTCTGATTAGTACAAAAGTGACCTAAACACAAAAGTATTTGCCTAAGGAAACCTCCATCTTAGACTCTAGTCCTAACAAGATTCTCCTAAAATTTCCAACTCACAATGGCAAACCACTGCTGATCACTACAGCATATCTACCACCCCTTACTTCCATAAATAAATTGAAATCACTCATCAATAACATCCTTAATAACTGTCACAAAAATAATAACATAATCATTGTAGGTGACTTCAATCTTAATTATCTTGGCCTTCTTTCATCCAACATGGGCAGTTCCTAGCAGACATAGATCACCCTCAATTCCTAAAAGAACCAAAAAAGACCAAATTTCAGATCCTCCAAACAATCCACACTCTACCTGATTGCTAAAAAACATATCAAACTCCATTGCCAATGTAAACATTCTGTCACAATCACTAAGCAATCACTGTCCAATCATCTTTGCAATTATCAACCATCATACAAAACTGCCACCAGTATTAAAAGCCTTCAGAAACCAGAGTAGCACTACTATTGCAAACTTAGAACCTTCCTCACAGCCCACACCTGGAACCATATACTCTCCGTACATGATGCTAGTACAGCGACCCAGGGCCTAACTAACTTTCTACTCCAGCTGCAAGACAAATTCTTCTCACTTATCCACAGGCTTTATAATCCCACCAAAACTGAATGGCTATTCACTGAATTCAAGCATCTTTTAACTCAAAGGGATGAAGCATGGCAAAAATGGAAACAGACCCCCAACAACTGAAAACCGCACCTCCTTTATGCTCTTGCATAACCTGGCTAAGAAGTCCATCAGAAGGCACAAAAGGAATGTCAAAACAAGGAAACAAATTACATTCTTATATTCCCTCAAACAGTTTTGGAAAGAATTTAACCTTCTTACAGGCAGAAAACCTCCTTGTGACACCCTGTTTGAAAATACTATTCAATGTGGTACAGCAAAATAATCTCCAAAAGATTTCCTTAAAGAATTTATCAATCTCTTATCAGTAAACTCCACACCTCCCACAGATCATGCATTGAGCACCCTGCCACTGTTCACTCACCTCTTCCACTTCAAATGCATATGTCCCAATGAAGTCTCTAATCCATTTGAAAATATGGTACTTACGTATTATCGCAACATTTGTAAGCTGGTAGATATCACTGCTTGAAAACATTTTCTCTCATTTAAATGCAAGACTAAAATCAGCATGAAATTTCTGTCCTGTACAATGTTACATAGCTTTACTTCCGTTGCGATAATACGTAAGTACCAAAATCTTAAATAACACTTAGGTACAGTCAAGGAAAAGAAGGTTCTAAGAACCATAAAGTACAATAGAATTTCTGACCTGGTTTACAGTTGGGGGGGGGGTCTTTGAAATGCATGCTTGCTGATATAACAACCAGTATTATTAAAACAAATGTTTCCGTAGTGTGAAGGCCAAACGTAATGTTAAAAAATATAATGTCCGTTTTACATTACACTGACATGAGTAGCAGTAATGTGAGTGGGAAGAGGGATAGAAATTAAACTGCCAGTAGGGCTCAGTCAGAACCTGGAAAATTAGTAGAGGTACAGAAGCAGAAGAGAGGCATATAGAAATCCAAGTATATTTTCATAAAATAGCAGCTATTCAGTTCAAATGGTAATATACGATAATGTAACTCATTGCACATGAAATAGTTTTAGCCAAGGACAGCAACTCAGCCAATTAAAAACAGTTCAGACTTCAAGTAATCCTTTGAACAGTACAACAGCAGCCGATCCAATTGAACAGTGTGTGTGTAACTTTCACGGTTATTTAACTTCCTGAATGTAAGACCAACAAACTTTCTTGCTGTTAATACAGATGTTAAATTACATCTTATGCTAATTCCCACACTCCTTTTCAGGCCAACATAAGTATTAATGCAACGGCGAAAATGTGGTTGCAATAATATGTAAGTACCGAAAATATTTCTACTGACACCCCTCCTGGATCTGATAACATAAACTCCTGTTCATATATCACTACAGAGAACATCTATATCTTCCCCTCACCTACATTTATAATCTATGTCTCACACAAAACAACATGTCATAGATTTGGAAAACTGCTCAAATTAAACCGTCCTAAAGCAAACCAACAGAAAATATACTTTTTACTTCCATCCAATATCCATCCTTCCAATTCTGGGAAACTTCTAGAAAAGATAGTCTACACCCAACTCTCTCTATATATATCTCCAGCAGTGCTACCTGCTCGCCTCCAAACAGCATGGGTTCTGGCCTGGACAAAGTACTATGGCAACACTTTGATCCTTAACAGATGACATCCTGCAAAGCTCTGACAGTGTCCTCCTTATTGTTATCCTTTTAAAGACGTGACAAAAGCATTGACCCTCATTGATCACTATCTTCTCCAAAACAAACAAATTGAAATTGATATCAGTCCAGATGCCACCCCTGGTTTAAAAACTTCCTTACTGACAAGATACGTTAGAGTTACATAAGATCCTTTCATTCGGAATCTGCACCTTTCATCAAAGGTGTACCACAAGGATCCATTCTTGTCCCCTCTTCTCCAAAGTCATTAACAAACTGCAACCTATGATTTTCAGAAAAAATATTTAAACCAGACATTCTTAATTGCTGTTCCATTGACCATTGGCCTCGCTAACTCTGGTATTTCAAGTACTGAAAATATTTTATCCAGTACTAGAATAACTGTGCTGGTCAATGGGAATGTGACTGGCTCTGCAACATGAAACCAGGTATATTCATCCATCTTGATCACTGCATACTAAGAGCTATTTATGAGACCACAGAAATCAGTGTTGAATGCTTTCTGTGACTTCTTGATAACTCTGACATCTGCAGGTTAGATTTTCAATGTTCGCAGGATTTTATCCACAGCATATGAACTTTCTCAGAATGCTGTCTTTTACAAGATTCATCTGAATGGAACATATTTTCTTCCGTATAATAACTTTTCTCTTAACTATGCTTAGATGGGATACACAAGCAATGTCTATTGTCTGCAATTGAAATAATTAATACAGTACCTGTTATCAAGCAGCTACCATTCCCTGAAACAATTCATTCACAGTTTTCAAATGTCCTTATAATGCTAGACAGAGACAGTGGCAAACAAGTAGTATATTGGCCTTTAGTACAGAAGGCTGCCAGTTCTATTCCCACAGCAGGTAGATCAATTTCTGACCCTGATGTACAACAGAAGGGGATACTGCAGTCCTGAATGTGTCAACCTTCAGATGTCAAGGTCCCATCTGCTTGAGTTGGTGGTAGTTCAGGTGGATGTAAACATCCTATGATCTCTATCAATAAGAGTAAGGGTCCTTTATTAAAACTCATTATTTACATATTTACAAAATGTACATATCTACAGGTATATATATATATATATATATATATATATATATATATATATATATACAAACAAACACATTTCTATTTTTCCTATTTATTATTTTCTTATAAAAATCTCAGTGTTATTCTTTCATAACTGACCCCCACTCCTTCCACAACTATAATCTGATTTTTCTCAATATATCTGACAAAATCCATTTCTCATTAATCAGCATTTCATTCAGTTTTTCATTCCAAATAACTCATATAACATAAAATAACTTCATATTTAGGCTTCTGACATATTTTCTTTTTGTTCTTATAATATCCATACATATTCATATCTATGTTGTTTATGTAGTTAATATAATATGCAGTTATATAGAGATATATGTGTAGATATATAGTTAATATTCACAAAAAAGCATTCTTCATACAACTTTTCCCACAGTTTCATCACTCTTTCAAAAAAAAGGCATTTTCTTCTTCTTCTTCCAGTTCATCAGTTCTAAACTGCAAAGTGACATTTTTTAATATTTAAGTTACTATGAGAAAATAAATACTTATTCTATGGATAAATGTGATTACACGGATCTAGTAATGTTAGCATCAGTCCATCAGTGTCAAATGTTAAGTCACAAAATGTATCTGTCCCAATATATATAAAAAACTGAATTCCTTGACTTTTAAAACCCAGAACAGTTACCAAATTGTCCCATACATAATATCTATGTGTCATTGTTTGCTCTTATTCTCACAGTCTGCCTTCTCTTCTTTTTCTTAAAAAGACAGTTTTAATTACAGTCTGTTGCTACTCTCCTTTTTTGCCTGCCATCACTGCTGCATATGTTTTAGTAACTCCATTATCTGCTGCCACATAACCAGACACCTTCTCAGTTTGTTGCTGCCTCTCCTCTTTTAGTTTCTGTTGAATAAGTTTTTATTGCTGCATTCTCTACCGCCACTTCACCAGGTTCCTTCTCCACATCCACTGTACTTCTAAAAAAGTTATCAGCCATTTTACCCCATGAAACAGCAAAAATGTCAACTAAATTATCCTGCTCAAATGTTTTTAACAGAACATTATCTGCAAGGCCCCTGATACCAATTCTTTTATTTGCACTACTTCCACAGACTCATTTATTTCTTTTCTCCATGGAGACAGCTAAATGCTGCTGATTTCTAACATCCACAGAACAGGAATCTTTGTTTATATTCTGAAGCTCCATATCAAACATTTTTTTTCCCAAATTCTTACTTTCTACCCCAAACTCTCCACAGTTTTTCTCTCCTCCTCTTCCATGCTGCCGCTTCCCTTAGGCCTCTTTCTTGCTGCAGTAGGAGCTCTCCAGCACCATCTAGCAGCTACAAAAAGTATGCGGTTCTTTATTTAAAATAAATAATATATATTATATACATTTTATTTACATTATTTACAATTATATACAATTATATAGAATTAATTTACATTTTTCTTTACATTTTAATCTCCCCTACTGCTTTTTTTCACACCAAATTCTATTTTTTTTTCAAAATTCTTGATAATGACCATTTTCTATTGAATTTTATTTCATTTAACCTTTCATTCCAAATAACCCATATTATACAAAACAACTTTTCATCCCATTTATCCACATCTTTTTGTTTTATCTTTTCATAATATCCATGTTCTATCATATCCATGTTTATACTTCTCAGTCCCTTTATACTTTCTGTTTCATGTATTCTTTTCTATAATTGATTCACTCTATCACATTTCATAAATACATGTTCAGTTGGTTCAACCTCTCCACAGTATATATGAATTCTTTCTTCTATCTTCTCATATGGCATATTTGCTTTACTAGAAGTTTACTAATGGACAATCTCCATAAGAAATCTGTGCATTCAAAATATTTTCTACATCTATTCATTCTTGCTTTTACTGATTTTATTTATCTTCTAAATATTTCCATGGAAAAATATAATACGTTTGCATTATAGATTAATATCATACCTTTCTGTTCTTTTCTATGTTGTTTATATTAATTTTGCACAGTAATATTTTCTCTTGATATATTCTCATTTCTTCATTCCTCATATTTTTTCTCTGCTCCATATTTTCTTTTATTATATCTACTATTGAACTTCTTTGTTTTTATTTCATCCAAATTAGTTCTTTATATAAATTTAATGGTGCTATATGTGCAATTGTAATTATTAAACCCAATCTTCCTTCTTTTCTTGAAACATAAATGATTCCTCTTTTAATTGGGTTAACCTCGAACCCCATATAAAAGAAAACCATATAGGCAATAGTTCTTTTTCAAATTCCATTGGTAATAAATCTACACTTACCAAATAAGCTATTTTCCTAATATTACTGAATTAAGTATATGTGCTTTCTTTCCCTTTTTAAATTTCTCCAAATCTTTTGGGCTTCTAATGCCATGATGGGAATATATCCCATTCCTAAGTCAAAGTATGATTAAAGTTCATGAAATTAGTATTGTTTCCATCTTTGATGTCAGCCAGAAGTGCTCTTCATAGCACCCACAATGTGCCCAGTAATGACTCTTTCTGCAATTTGTACAGATTTACATGTATTGGTAACATATCTAAATGCAGTTCTAGATTCTTTTTTATAAGACCCATTGCTCCTACTACTGTTGGGACTGTCTAGCTATCTTTCTTCCACATTACTCTAATTTCTGCCTGCAAATCCTGATAGTTTATGACTCTGTGCCTCTCTGTATGCAAGACGCTGTAGTCACTGGGTGTGGCAATTTTAATGATCAAAGCTACTTATGTCTTCTTTTCATGGACTACTAAATCCAGTTTTCTAGCGTCTGTCTTTTGAACTATTGGTAATGGATGATTCTATGTGATGTGAACTTCATAATTTTGTATGATGCTTGTGGTTCATGTTTCCAGTGTTTTTCAGACACTTCAGTACCATAATGTTTGCACAATCCCCAGACCAACAATCTTGCCACATTATTATGCCTTTCAGTATAAAGTCCTTCTCCCATTAGTATGTCACATCCAGCAATAAAGTGTGTGACTGTTTCCAATTCTGTTTTACAAAACCTATATTTGTCTGTTTCTCCCACATGTTCAATGGACTTTGTAAACCAATGTGTACGCAGCCCACTATCTTGGGCTGCCAATATTAACCTTTCATCTCCTTGTTTGAATTCACCTCCCTTAACCATTCCTGCATTCATTCCTGATCAACATGAAGGTCTTCCAGAAGTTTTCTATAATTGCAACTATATTTATGCATTTTTCACATGTCTTGCTTTCTCATCTAGTCCTTCACCTTATATATTCTTTCTTTTGTTTTTTGGCACATTCAGTTGCTGCTTGATTTTTATCTACTTCTGGTTTGATTTCCATTCCTGCTTGATGCTGATATGTTTCTGCTAGATTAAGCAGAGAAGTTATCTTAGATTTATTCTCCTTGTGTTTCAAAACTTTCAATATGTTTGGGTCTTGTGAGGTCAGCAGATATGTGTGGAGTCCCACAACTGCAGATCTGAACATGTAATCATTTTCAAGGAGTCCCATACCTCCTTTGGAGTGGGGAATATATAATCTTGGTATCACTGATTTTTATAAATCATTTGGTGAGCATGAAGCATCCTTCTTGTTTTCCTATCTAATCTATCCAACACATTTTGGGGCCAGTCAATCACTCCAAAACTGTACGTTAGGACAGGAAGAGCAAATTGGTTTATAGCTTGGATTTTGTTCCTAGATATCAATGTTGTTTTCTAAAGTATTCCTTACTAAGTTTTATTCACATTTTTTCATCTTTTATTGTTGATCCTTCATCAATTCCCAAATATTTATATACTCCCCTTGCTCAAGTTCTTTTATATTACATTCTTCTCCCAAACTGATGTTTCCAGGTGCTGCAGCTTTCCTGCTTTAAAGGTTGCTTTTCACATTTATCAAGACCAAATGACATTCTCATATATATATTATCTGAAAAAGTTTTGACAACTTGCAGTTGTGCTTTCAGTTCCTCACCTGATGAGCTATACTGTTTTATATCATTTTAATCATGTTCTTCCTATAAGTCTGAATGTATGCCAAAATAAACAAATATGTTTTATTTTGTTCAGCATATTTCTCCATTGTATTAATCTTTGTTGATCACTACCAACCTTTATGCCTAAAATCTATATTTCTTCCTTATTAAATTGAATTCCTCCTAGTATACCTGAATGTCCTAGTTCTTTACTTTTTTTTTCATTAATACTCAAACCTATCATTTTTTACATTTTAGTAAGTGTCTTAATAGCTGTTTTCATCGCTTCTTCATTTTTAGCTACAAGTACTAAATCTTATGTAAAAGAAAACATTGGAGGTATTTGCATTCCTTCTGTTGTACAATATCTTTCTTTCTTTAATATCATATTTAATTTAACAATTGCATTCATTACTAAAGCAAACAGTATACTACTTGCTGGACACCTATGTTTTATGTTAGTTTTTATTTTTATTTTTTCACTTATCTATCCATTTACTATTAATCTTATTTTATTTTTATTGTACACTGAAAGCAAAACCTTAATTATTTTTCTACTTAAATCACGTTCTTCTAATATTTCCCATAGTACTTCATACTGTATTTTATCAAATTCTTTACTTACATTTTCTATTAAAATTTTAGCTTCAGCTTTTCCTGTTATCACCTCTTCTACCATTTCTGTTATAATCATTAAGAGTTCTTGACCTCCTTTACCTTTTACTCCAAAAATTGTTTCATTCAATAGCTTTTGTACTTGGTCTTCCATTCTATTTTGTACTACTTTCATAAATATCTTATAATCTATGTTATTTAACACTATATGTCTTCAATTCTATATATCTGCTTTGTCTCCATTATTCCATATGAACTTTATTACACCTAGGCATATTTTTTTCTTCTTGTATACATTCTTCTAACCATTCATTAAACACCACCAACAGATATATTATTTGCCATTCACTCATATTTTTATATATCAAATATTCAGCTCCATCTATTCTTGTAACAGCTCCTGAATTTGCTGTTCTTAAGACTCTTTCAACTTCTATCACAGTTATTATTTTTTCCTTTAGTTCATCATCTTCTTTAGATATAGTTTTAATTCCATTTATATTTTGTTTTCTTTTCAATTTTAACAAATGTTTTACTAATAAAATGTCTTATTACCTGCATTATTTCTTTTTGTGTCTTCACTATCTTCCCTTCCTCATTTCTTAACTGTCTTATTATCCTATTATTCTCTATTATCTTACTCAGATAAGGTGTAACCTCTTCTTTCTTCCCCTGTAAAAATATTGTTTTGTTTAAACAACAGCCTTTTGATCTTTCTTGATTCCTTTTGTATAATCTTTTTTTCTTTTTCTATAAACCCCTTCCTGTTACTTATTATATCTCAAAGGATTTTGTCACTAATATATATATATATATATATATATATATATATATATATATATATATATATATATATATGTATGTATATATATATACACAACTATCTTGTTTTCTTTTTATCCCTTGCCATTTCAATTTTTTTCTCTGATTTCTGTTTTAAAACATTCTACCAGCTTGTCCAATCTTTGTAAAAAATTCTTATATTTTTGTAATCTAACCACAGTTGTTATACTTTTTCTCTTATATTTTCATTTAATTATACTTTGTTTATTCTTTTAATACCTCTTCCTATTTTATATACCCTCCCTTATCTTGTACTTCTACCCAAATTGCCAGATGATCCAAAAAAACTGTAATCTTTATTCCCTTATTTAATAGTTCTAGACTCTCTGATAGTACAAAATAATCAATTCCTGTCTTCAACTTATCTCTTTCATATGCCCACTGCTTATTATTCCCTAAAATAATTTCCCACTTTTTATTTCTGAAACAACTTTAACATCTGTGCCTTCTTTTCTCTTATGTCTCAAATCATAATTAAAATCTCCTGTTATTATAATCTGCATATTGATAGTAACATAATCCAAAAATTTCCTAAACATAATTTCCCTTAGTTTTGTATGACATACGCATATAGTACAACTAACCTGTATGCTTGATTTTTCCATTTTATATCTTCTATTAATGCCCTTGCTAATATTAATAATGCAAAGTCTAAGATTTCTGAATTTTATTTACTTAAAGTTGCTATTCCTAAACATTTTTCTTCAACTGTATTCCATATTACATTTCCTTCCCATAATTTCTTTGCTTGTGTTCTCTCCTCTTCAGTCAAAATCCATATATCCAGTAGTACTATAATATCCATATCCAATGAAATAACACCATTCTAATATTCCTAGTTTTCTTTTACATTCTTAATACTATTCACATTTATAGACAAGATTTGAACTCCTTAAAGAGTATTTTATTATTCATCCTTTTCCTTTCTTGTTTTTACCTATTCCTACATTTTTAAATTTATGTTTTCTGTCTTTCACTCTTTTTCCGCAACCATTTCTTTTTACTTTTACATTTTTCTTCTCTCTCTTCACTTGAATTACTTATTTCTTCTTCCTTTTCTATTTCTTCCATTGTATTTTCTTTTCTTTCCATGGTCTTTCTCATTCTCTTTTTGTAACTTTTTTTATATTATCTTCTATCACTATCTCATTTACTATAGCTTTTTTATTTATTATTGTATTTATTTATTTGACATTTGTTAACCGGGTTGGCCCAATTGAGCCAAGGGCCCATTTTCAGTGGAGACCCGAGGAGAAAAGCTCCAATCTACATACAGACATACAATGAAATACAATAGCATAATGGTCCAGAGTACACTACTATAGCCCAGTGAGACAATCTCTGGTTTATATAGTGTTTAGTAGACAAGGTAAGAGGAGTGACTGAGCCAGAGAAAGTTTGGAGGTAGGTGTAAGGAATTTCCGATTTCTACAAAGTAGTCCAAGTTTTTGGTGGTGGGGGGTTTATACATTCTTGGATGTGTAGGTTGAATTTTAGTTCATCATCGATTATGGTGCCAAATAGTTGGGTATGAGGTTCAGCTTTAATGATAGTATTGTTGAGGGAGGTGATGACAAAGGAGGATTTGTGTGATGCCAGTGTTCTAGAAAACAAGAGAAGGAGTTTTGTTTTATTAGGATTTAGTACTAGCTGATTATCAGAGAGACATGTTTCTATGGATGAGAAGGTATCTTGTGGAAGTGTTAAAAGGTTAGGAATACTATGGGCAGTAGAGGTAAGTGTAGAATCATCAGTATATTTTAATAGAGTAGAGAGTTTGCAAGCAGAATGTAGATTGTGAAGATGTTGAACAAGATGGGGTCCAGGATTTATCCCTGAGGAACTCCTGTATTGACTGGAAGGAAGGGGGAGAAGACAGTTTGCCAATGAACAGATTGTTGCCTATTGGAGAGGTAACTGAAGAGCCAGTTTACTAAGGAGTAGGAGAGGTTGAGGTCTGAGAGTTTATTTAAAAGTTTAGTGTGAGAAACAGTATCAAAAGCCTTTGAGAGATTGAGGAATGAGCAGGAAATGAGCATGTTGTTATCACAAGCCTCGGCTACTGTTTGAGTGAAAGAAATTAATGCTGTGGATGTACTGTGGTGGGGCCTGAAGCCGTGTTAGATGGAGGTTAGTAGGTTGTTGTCTAGTAGATGTTTAAGTAACTGGGTATGTATGCATTTCTCAAGAAATTTGGAGATAGGGGATAAAATGGCAATGGGCCTGCAGTTAAAGGGGTCAGTGAAGCTGCCACCCTTATGTAGTGGGATTGTAAAGAAGGATTTCCATATTTCTAGAGCACAGGCTTCATAAATTGATCTATTTATGAGTATTGAGACAGAATACTCAATAGACTCTTTAGCAATTTTGAGAAAGTAAAGCAGTAGTTTGTCAGTAGAGGGGGAGCAAGGTTTGAGTTTGATCAAGAGAGATTTGATATAAGTGGTGGGGACTGGTTTAAATGAGAAGCTATTGGAAAATGTTTTGTTGGGAGATGAAGGAGGGGTAGAGGAAGTATTATTATTTTGTGTAACTTTTTTAGATTGTTTGTATGAAGTAGTTGTTTACATGAGTGGCAGTTTCAGTCACAGTGTTATAGGGGAAGGGGTTGGGTGTGGTAGGGTTGCCAGGATAAAGAAGTTTATTAATGGTAGTCCAGAACTTTTTTGGGATTATTCTGCGGGTTTGGTTGGGTGGAGCAGAATAAGTTCTTCTTATCATTGTTAACTAGTATTTTTGAAAGGTATCTGAACTATTTGTACTTTTGAAGTAGGGGAGGGGATTTGTTTTTCACCCATGCTTTCCAGACACTATCTCTTTTATGCATAATGGAACGGGTATATTTGGTGAGTCCCTTAGTGCTAGTGAATTTAGTATGTCTAGGAAGATCTGATTGAATGATTTAACAGCCTCATTAAGAGGGACTTGATGAAGGAAGGACCAGTTTATACTAGATAGTTTAGTGTTAAAAGTATCTGAATTGAAGTTGATAAGTTTATGACAATCTTTATATAGGTGGTCTTTGGGTGGTTGCAGGGAGTATCTTTGGATATAAGTGGGAAAATGGTCATTTAAAAAGTTTAGAAGTGTGTCAGGGTTGTGATAATTCCTACCCCTCCATCCATAAACCTCTATTATCATAAGTCTTTGTGACATCCATTACTTCTATACATAAAGTTTTTAAACAGTTTCTTAAACCATCTATTTCATCTTCAGTACGAAACTGTATATATACTCTCTTTTTTGCTTCTCTATTAAATGCTTATATGACATATAAGTTCCAAAGGTTATCATTTCTTCTTTTCATATTGCTCTAAAAATTTTTTCATATATTGTGTCTATTCAAAATAAAATGTCACAAAAGGAATCTTTGTTTATACAAATGAATGCTCTTACCTCTCTGGGTTCAATACCCATTGGTGAAATGATGCTGTCCCAAATTTCATACCTGTCCGGTTCTTTTTCTGCCTTACTAATTATCTTTACTCAATGTTTTCTTCTTACTTCCATTTTCTTTTCCTCTTTTCTTTCACCTTCTTTTACAGTTTGTGCATACAGCTTCTTTTTTCTGTCCTTATTTCTTGCACTTTTTCTTTTTGTATTATGTCCATCATCTCACCCCATGATACTGCCTTTTTGCTTTCTGGTTCACTCTGCTCAGTCAGTTCTTTCAAATACACATCCTGCAACTCCCCCAAATGGAGGGGTGTAGCCACACATTCTGGTGTCAAAGGTTCAGGTACAAATAAATTCTGCTGAAATAAATCCTCTGAATCCATGTCATTCATTCCTGCTGCTTCTTCCTGACTTTATCAAGCTCTCCTGCTGTTTCGTTCCTCCTCTCTCCATTCTCCTTACTCTGCTTAACCTCTGACTCATCTCTCAATGATTCCAGCTGCTCTGCCATTCAGTTAACAGCTCCATTCAACCTCAACACCTTCACAGGAGCTTCTTTCTCCTCCGTGATTGATTTTTATCTTCCTGCTTCTCCGAGCCACCTAAGCAACAAGATCGAAAGACAGGAAGTGCAACCGTTAATCGAGTCCCCGTTTGCAAATTGAGTAAGAGAAGATCTTTGATGCCCTGGTCAAGTTTCCCCAAGTGGTATAAATACTACCTCAATCTCCTGTGAAACGAGGTTTCTAGCCTTATGGGACTAACCCAGTTAGCAAAAGATAAATATATGTCAGCTTCTAAAAAACTTTTGATTGTTTTACACTGTCCACCTCCTATGAATAGTTCATTTGCCCTCTGTAGTACCATTTTTATTATTGTCTGTTCAGTGCCTTTTTCCATTTCCTGATCAATTTTATCTCGAGATAACACTTTTGCAACAGTGCACTCAGCAATTAAATTCACGCATTCTTGAGCTAGTGTGTCATAGTTTTTTTCACTTATTTTTTAAACCCTTATTTTTTTTTTAATAAAATGAATCTGAAGATATAATATATATAATCCCCAGGATTCTGCAAGCTCTGCACGGTGTGCAGGAATAGTGCAAGAGCTGCTGCAGGCAATATGGCCAATGTGTGATCCCAGAATGAGCTCCTGGGACGTGCACAAGTGTTCCTGCACTATTCCTGCATGGACACAGCCCCTGTATGCGAATTACCTCATTTGTATGGTGAAAACATTACAAATGAGGTGAATTAGTGATCCAGGAAGCAGGCAGGTGTCTATGCAGGAATAGTGTAGACTGCAGAAATCTATTCAGCCAGTAGATTAATACATTTCTGCAAACTACAAAATGGAGGCATGAGAGCTCATAAAAAAGCATGTATTATAAGAGTTAGGCATGCCAATGGCCAAATATATGGCCATAGGCATGAAAACTAGTTTCAAAATTATAAAAAATAACTTTTTTGGCCGATTTTGGCCATTTACACATAGGGCAGCGGTGCGCAGACGGGATTGGCCCAAAAATAAGAAAAAAAGCTGGAAATAAGCTTTTAACCCAAAATCATCATTTTGCCGTAATAGTCAAAGGCATGCATAACACAACAAGACCATAGAATAGTGGTTGCTAAGTGGGAAGGCTTAGTGTCAGTTTTGTAGCCATGCATTAGGAGTCAGTTCTATGCAAATGAGGGGAATGATACTGAATCACAGATTTCCCCTCAGTGCTAGCTTGCACCCAACTGTGTAGGTGCAATAACACCATGGTCTAAGCCTAAGAGCTAGATGACCTCATGAGGGGGAGGGTCAGGAATGCTGTAAGCTTATTTGAGCTCTGTGGCCCGTGTTTGCCCTTAGCTAAGCACAGCTAAGGAAGGGGGAGTGTCTGAAGCTGCCAAGCAGTATTTACATTGCCTAAACAGGTGTGTGCACTGCGCACCAGTTTTAAACAAACAAAAAAAGTAAACCAGGAAATAGCAGCTCCATTCACATCTGAGAGCTGGGTATGTGTGGATCACCTCGGGGCTTAAACAAGAAGGCAATGGGAAGGGAAAACAGCAGTAGGAAGGTAATCAAGGAGAACTAGCATGGCTGGCAGGTGAAATGTATCAGAATCAGCCAATTACACAGGCAGCAGCCCAGCCCAGACAAGCACACTATTATAAACTATGCAAACACCTTTCACTCTGTTTTATCCCACAAACGCTACAGCACCAGTGTACACAAATGGGGAAATTTTACCTAAAAAAACAACAATATGATAGGGGCTGCTGTTGCTCTCATAAATCAATATGTGAAAGAGGCTGAGGGTGGTGAGGATGAGAATGCTGATGACCAACCTACAATGTGGAGAAGGAGAAGAGTGTACAGACTGATGGTAACCTACCAGGGGATACATGAGCTGGAGATAGTGGAGCACTATAGGGTAAACAGGGACCTCCTACATCAAATTGTTGAGCTGTGCCGACCACGCCTCACAAACAACCAATAGAGGGGAACCCTGCCCTGTGGATACCAAGGTATGTATATGCTTAAGAATACTAGCTACAGGTACCTTCCAAAGGCCAACTGGGGATATCATGGGGATCTCACAGGCATCAGCATCCATTACTGGATGCCTTGTCAGCACATGCTGGTGAGCACATATATTTCCACAACACCCGTGAGGCGTTGACCAGCAATATGCATCTTTTCCGCCAAATAGCAGAATACACTGAGGTAGTAGGTGATATAGACTGCATGCACATGCACATCAAAGCACCACCTGGTGAGCAGGGTAGGGTCTACATAAACCACAAGGGCTTCCCCTCCATCAACTGCCAGTTCATGTGCGATGCCCAGGGCATTATAATGAATGGGCTTCTCCACACAATGAAAAGACCAGAATTTAAATAAAACCATCGACTAGTGTTCCAACACAAAATATTTAATAAAACAAGCACTCTGATGTCTTGGCTATTGCATATATAATGAATGTGTGTGCTGGCAGCCTTGGAAGCTATCATGACTCTCACATCTGTCATATGACACAGCTGTACCAGAGATTTGCCAGTGGGGACATCCCATATGGCCACCTAGTGGGGGATGCTGGCTACACACGGGTGCTATGGTGGATGACACCCATCAGAAATGCTAACACACACCTGAACAAGAACTGCATAATGAAGCACACGCACAAATCAGAATCATAATAGAGCATGTGTTTGGGATGCTCAAGTCATGGTTCCGGTGCCTGGACATATCCAATGGAACCTTGCACTACTCTCCAGCTACATGTACCCAAATTTTCATTGTATGTGCCATGCTACACAATATGATCCTGTGGAATCAGCTGCAGCAGGAAAAGCACGGGGCAGGGCCACACAGCCACCCACCATTGCCAAGGCCAGCACAGGCACAGATTGACTCAGAGAAGGAACAACCTGAGCCTGCCCCTGTAGGCAGAAGGAGGCATGCCCAGTATGTCCAGGACTTGGCAAAGAGGCAACTCATAGCACATACACTGACATGGTAGGACCCAGAGAATGACACCTCTCTCTGACCCACACATACAGTAAAAGGGATGCCAAACATGACACCACCTGTGCTTAACCATGTATAGGGAGTGTACTATGTGCATCTGACATAGTCAGCCTTCCAGCACCATCCTCAATACTGGCACAGCCACAAAGTAAGAAACTCTCCCTATCAATTGCTGAATGGAGTAGTATGTTCTGCTACTTGTATCTATGGTACAGATGTGAGCATGCAAGGGAATTGGGTGGCTGAATGGGATGGCACCAGATAGTAGACACCTATATGGGCAGCATGAAATCCATAACAAATACTGGTGTCAACATAGTAGGTGGTACTAGAAAAGGTTACAAATCCCACTGCAGAAAATGTGGTGGGCCAAATGTGTGTCCATAGGACACACACATGCATATCAGTGAGGCTCACAAACCCAACAACAGTCTCACCTAGCAGAACCGGTGTAGATGACCACAAAGAAAGGCTGTGCTAAGGCCTCCGATTGATGGCAATGGAGAACCGACCCCCTCAAGACCTACACAGACAGACTACAACAGGTCAGGTAGTTGGATGTTAGCTCTGAAGGGTAAGGTCTGAAACTAAAATGTAGGTCAATAAAACCTGAGATCTGTACTCCACTGATATGCTTCTAGTCTGCATGTTAGGTCAGAATACAGAATGAAATGGAAGCCAACAGAGTACCTGAAATACCAGCACAGTCATAGCAAATGTTTACAGTTGTCAGGTGTGCCCCCCCCCACAATCCTACGTAGAAATGTAGTAACATGTACTTGTGGGTATAACAACAGTGGAGCACAGGTTACCTGAGCTGCCCAAATTAGCAGGATAGAATATCGCACATGTACAATATACAGGGCTGTGTGTGTTTGGTTATTGTGTGTTGTATATTGTGTGGAAGTGGTCAGCATGTAGGCATGGAGGGTTGTGTCTATGGCCAGTACTGTTGATGACAGGGCCATGTTCTGACAACTACAGTGCCAAACACAATGCATGACCCAATCCATGTTCTGACAACTACAGTGCCAAACACAAAGCAAGACCCAATCCAGCAGTAATCCATACTAATTGTTTGGATGTAATATATATCACCATCTGAAAGATGGACATGACATGAATGTGGGCCCAGACATACACACAGTACACAGGTGGAAGTATCCTAGAGAGAGTATATAAAATGTCAATAAAATCTGAGATCTGTACTCCACTGATATGCTTCTAGCCTAAACGACCTGAGACGTACCTCCCTGGACTACATGAAAAGGGACATGAAAGAGCTCTCTGATCTTGTAGCCCAGGCAGGTATGACCCTAGTCCTGAGTAGCATTCTGCCATCACCCAGAATGATGCCGCAGTACAAAGACAAAATGATTGACTTCAACAATTGGCTAAGTTTTTGGTGCCATTCTAAAGGGATCCAGTATCTGTCTGCCTGGGATGACATGGTCAACAGACCAAGATGCTTTGCCAGAGATGGCCTGCACCTGTCACCCCTGGGATTCCGGATATTGGCTAAGGTTATTGCTGGCCCTATAGTGCCTTTTTTAGGCAAGGTTCAAATGACAAATTCACCACCATAACAGGAACAGGCAAGCAAAAACTGAGGGTGATGCTACTCAATGCTAGAAGTCTAGATCTCAAAATGCACTCACTCGAGGCACTCCTTAAAATGGAGAACATTGATATCTGTGCAGTACTGAGACCTTGTTCAAGGCTCCAGAGAGCACCTCTGCACTACCAGGCCATAACTCATACCACACCTTTTGGCCATGTAACCTGGACCGGAACACCAAAGGCGGAGGTGTGTCCATATTCATTAAGGATATCCGCACCTCCAGGCTAGTTGCTCAGCATAATGCAGCCGAGCTTATCCAAGTGCAACTAACTCTGGGCAAAACTGCAATCCAAATTGTAGCTTGCTACAGATCGCCCACCATGCCCCAGGATTCCCACTCCTCTTTTCTTGATGTACTGGAAAATATTAGGGTTCAACCAAACACCCTAATAATGGGTGATTTCAACTACCCCACCATTAACTGGGAAAACTACTCATGTACCAACTCCTTCGCTCAACCCTTTCTGGAATTCATAAACTCCAATGCCCTTGATCAACTTATCCACACCCCCACCAGGGGCAACAATATACTAGATCTAGTCATTATCAACATGAGTGACCGATGTTCCACACCTGAAGTCAACGCCTCATTGATCCGATCCGACCATAAGCTAATTACTCTAGATATCCACATCCTGCCCCCACCGCCCATTAAGGAAACCATGGTAAATATTTCTCCAAAGCCAACTTCATACTTCTTAAGACAGAAGTGGTAAACTTCACGACACCCATGCAGATGGACAATACAGTTACGACTACTGAATCCTACACAATTGCACTTTATAAGCACTTACATGAGTGCATGGATCATGCTATCCCAAACAGAACCAAGACGCTATCCTCCAAAAAAAGGAAGCCAATCTGGTGGTCCCCTGCCATAAACAAACTGTACAACAGAAGGAAGAAACTGTTGCAAAAGAGAGTAAAATCCTATGAGTGGAGGAGCTCCCTGGTCAGCCTCAGTAAAAAGCTGCAATCCCTGATAAAATCCTCCAAAGCTAGTTATGAAAACAAAATCACCACTGATTCTAAAGACAACACAAAGCATTCTATAGCTATGTCAAGAATCTCAATGGCAACACTCAGATCTGCCCTGAGTTACAACACAATGGCACTAAATATACAGACCCAACTGATATTGCCAACATCCTGGCAGATAGGTTCAGTGCTAACTTTATCCCTCTCTCATCCCCTAAAGAGCCCATCTCTATACTGGAAGAATGCAAAGTTCCTGAAATCACAGCTGCACAGGTAAAAAACACACTCTCCAAAGCCAAGAACACAGCATCCATGGGACCAGACAACATCCCAGGCTGCGTTCTACATGAACTACAGAATGAACTGGCACCCCACCTAAGTACCATGTTAAATCAAAGCCTCACCTCAAGCTTTGTGCCTGCTGAATGGCGCACAGTGACAGTTATCCCACTCCACAAGGGGGAGCCACAACGGACCCCGGGAACTACCACCCCATTAGCCTGATGAGCCTGGTCTGCAAGGCTATGGAACATATCATCATGGAACTTATAAACAAAGACATTGGTAATCTCCAAACTCTGGACCCCACCCAGTTCGGGTTTGTAAAAGGCAGATCATGTCTCCTAAACCTGACAGACTTCTTTGAAGCAGTCACCAAAGCTGTAGACAAGGGTAAGGAAAACATAGGTGGTAGTATACTTAACACCGAAAGTGTGATAAGAGACCTTGGGACACAGGTGGACAGTAGTCTCTCCTTTGATAATCACATCGCCACAGTAGTCAGGAAATCCTTCTACGTGGCACACATTATCACAAAAGGTTTCTCATCCAGAAAAAAAGAGGTAATTGTTCCCCTCTACTCATCACTTATTAGACCCATTATAGAGTACAATGCCCCTTTTGGTATGTACCTCACAAGACATCTACAACAACTGCAAAGGCCACAGAAATATCTCACAAAGAGGATTACTGGCCTCAAACAGATGCCCTACACAGACCATCTCAAAAAACTCCAGCTTTACTCCGTCACATATTGCCTACTCAGAGGTTATCTCTGCCTAACATACAAAGCTATGTCAAACCCAGAGCTGTTGGACATGCTCCACTTAAAGAAATCAAAATCCCTCCGAGCTACATGCTCTAGGGACCTAAACCTTGTCACCACAATAAACAAAACATGCTGGAGGGATAGATTCCTGTCCCAGAGACTTCCCATACTCTGGAATAAACTACCTATCTATATCAAACAAAGCTCCTCATTAGCACTCTTCAAGAAAAATCTTGATAATTGGATGGGAAATAGGAAATTCACCCCAGGGATCACCTCTGTGGCTCTGCTCGACAGTGGCACAGGAAAATAATTTTCTTGGGTGGCAAAAGCCTGGGAACCTTTTTGGCTGGGCTTGTATAGGCCCCAGGGCCAATAGCCTAGTACCTACCTATGAACCTATGAACCTATGAAATGGACACACCTTTGCAATTGTACATACAAGTTAGCAGCACATTAGTTGTCTGTGTAGTATGGAATACTGATGTATTCTGGCCAAACACACTGTCAGACCACAAAAGGCACAGTTATGAAGTACTGATAAACTGCTGATGTCCCTACATAAGCCAGCATAAAGGGAATGCCCCACATATATCTGTGAGTCACCTGCAAAAAGCTTCCATAGCACACATGCACTCAGCTCACCCCATCATCAGCCACAGGTTCATCACAGGTCATATCCCTGCTGTTGGGAATGAGGACAGTATGTCCCCCACTTCTGTATGGGAATACCCACAGAATGCAGCATGCTAAAGAGGTGTCCAATGCAGGTGTGTCCTTAGCTGTAAGCAGCACCATGCCAGCATTCACACCAATGGATTAATAAGGACAGAAACTATTGCCATTAACACCTTGCACATCTACCCTGTCACCACAGGGGAATCCAATGGCTTGCAGACTGGGACTGTAGGAGTGACAGAATACACTGGCCTGCTACAGATGGCCTGCATCACTACTAAATGCCCTACAGTTCTCTGTCAAAGGCCTGTGTCTCACCCATACTGCCAATGTATGTTATCTCATAGAGTCCCAAATAATGTCATAACACAGTCCACAGAACACAAATGCTAGGTCATGTCAACAAATCCTAGCAGCATGCCCACCATGTCCTATTGCATGAACTGTGGACCAACCCCTAAATACCACTGGGATGAAGTGATAACTATAGGGATACTTATCAAATAACACTTGCATAATGTTAGGAAGAGGATAGAATAACGGGGGTAGAAGCATGGATGCCATGGAGCATGTGAAGCCTGAAACTCTGATGTGTGCCCGTACTATCCCTGCCTGCAAACCCAGGAATGAGTGGCTACAAACCTGCTTGCAAACAACAATGTGAGGGAGAACTGACCAGATATATAAGCCCTGCCTCTGGATAACCTGTGTGAATCTGTACAGCTGAGAGGTATGGCCACAGCAGGATATCACCATTCTGTCACATCAATAGATGGACAAGCAGGGGATCCTCAGCCACCACAGTACCAAGGTGCTGGACCATTTACACAGACCCATCAACAAGTCTCAGCAGCTCCCCCTACAGAATGGCATGAGTGTGCAAGAATATGTAGGCTGCAGACAACAATACTGGACACAGCTTCATTCACTTTGTATTCCCCAGGAAATTACTGTGAGCAAATAAGTATATCAGTCAGTAGTTGATGACATAATACATCATAATGTAAAACAGTACATATGTCTGAATATCTCTGCTAACACCAAAACCATGTAGCACAAGCAGCACAGACATGCTTAGTTATAGTATCCCACTATCCTTTGCCCATTGTGACTCCATATTGTCAACCTATCTACAGATTTCTTGCAGAAACAGGTTGCTAGCTGTAGGTGTAGAACGCAAATGCCTGCACTGGAGTACAACCTACCTGGAATGGATTCACACATTCAATCATTCAATACAGAAGATCATACTGGGCATGCTCTCACACTTAGAGAAATGAAGCCCATGTCGGACAACAACAGTAGACTATACATATCTGTCAGTCGCAGATTTCTATGCACACACACACCACATTGCACACCAGTCATGTTTTGCACACACATCGGATAGGAATACACACATATATCCAAGGACAATTCACTATAATAGGGCAAACATACACAAACAGAGATGTGGGGAAGAGAGAGACAGTGACAAAGAGCTTCCCATCATGAGGCCTGTCCCACCCACTACACATCCAATTGGCCAATATCACATGATATGCCAATGTCTATCACTGTAGACATTTGTTTTGGTTAGCCTTGGCACTATAGTGTCTGCGGTGCTTGTGATAGCTGTGTAACATGACAGTACAAGTCATTATTCATCTAGCAGTTGTATACACAGTCCTGCCAAATGTAAAGTCGTGTGTGACTTTGTGTTGTGTGTGTGTTTCCAGAGGAATGGTTTATGACTCATTCACACAAACTGCACTCCCCATTGCTCTAGTTTAGCTAAGCTGCTGATGTCAGTCACCTTGAAATACCCCTTTGGAAACAAATCATCCCTATAAGCTCTGTGGCATGTGCAATAACTGCGTAATGCTGTAGTGTGACATACTAATTGGGTAAGAGTTCTATTCCCAGACATGGAAACTGTGTGTGTAGGGATCAATGATTTTGAGGCCATTCACAGACACTACACCTCTCATTTCCCTACTTTAGCAAGCCTGCTGGTGTCATTCATCTTGAAATACACCCTCGGATAAGGGCTACTCCTATAAGCTCCGTGGTGCATACGATAACTGCGTAATGCTCTAGTATAATGTATTAGTTAGGTAGGAATTCTAATCCTAGACATGACAACTGTGAAACTCTGTGGGTGTGTGTAGAGAGTAATGCTTTTGAGGCCATTCACAGTCACTACACCTCCCATTGCCCTACTTTAGCAAGTCTGCTGATGTCAGCCACCTTGAAATACCTCCTTGGAAAATATTCAATCCTGTAAGAGCTGTGGCATGTGCAATAACTGTGCAATGCTATAGTATGATGTACAAGTTAGGTAGGAGTTCTATTCCCAGACATGGCAACTATGAAACTCTGTGTGTGTGTGTGTGTGTAGAGAGTAATACCTTTGAGGCCATTCACAGTCACTACACCTCCCATTGCCCTACTTTAGCAAGCCTGCTGATGTCAGTTACTGTGAAATACCTACTTGGACAAGATTCAGCCCTGTAAGCTCCATGGCATGTGCAATAACTGCATAATGCTATAGTGTGATGTACTAATTAGGTAGGAGTTCTAATTCTAGACATGACAACTGTGAAACTCTGCGTGTGTAGAGAGTAATGCTTTTGAGGCCATTCACAGTCACTACACTTCCCATTGCCCTACTTTAGCAAGCCTGCTGATGTCATCTAGTTTAAAATATACCTTTGGAGAAAGGATATCCCTATAAGCTCCATGGTGCATGCCATAAATGTGGAACAATGTAGTAGCAGTAACTACACAGCTATGGGTTTGAATCATATCAGTAACAAGTGTATGTGTGTTCCTCAAATATTTTGTCCCCATTTACAGCCAGTACACATCTCAGAGCCTGACTTTAGCAGTCCTGCAGATATCATCCACCTTACAAGAATCTACTGCAAAGCCCAAACCATGTCAAGTCAGTGGTGCATGTGGTAAATGTGTAACATAATGGTCCATAAAGGTTGTTAGATAGTGGTTTGTACCTCTCCCCTGACAAATGTAAATGTGTGATTAGGGTAAAATTATTTTGGGAATCTTTCACCCACTACATCACCCAATGCCAGTATTTACAAGGGCTGGTGATGTTCCTCACCTTAGAAGTACCTTGGGACGACATCCATCCAATAAGCTCCATGGCACGTGCAATAAATATGATGCACTGTAGTGGCAATACATAGCTAGGTAGGGGTTTGACTCTCAGTACTGGCAAAGGTGCGGGTGTGTGTGTATGTGTGCGTGTGTGTCTGTCGTCGTATCCTGTGTGGAGATTGCTGTGATTGTGTATTGACAGGATGCATTGTGGGGCAGGTTTTGCTAAATTATTATATTGAGGACCTACTATATGTCACAATGTCCACCTTACAAGGAAACAGGTGTCAAATAGCAAAGAGGCTGGTGTAAATAACCCATAGCCTTACATGTGACATTATGGATCAGTGAACAATATAGGCAACCCTTGTATTACTCAGATAACACTCTCCACCCGTGTCTCATACACAAAACACACTTGGGTAGGCAACAACCACTATATTGGTAGTTCCTTGCATATTGCCCACAGATAGTAACCATGGTGTTATTGCACTGGACTACATGCCTGTTGACCACAACACTGCCACTGATATCAGAATATACTGTGATGTGTAACATCTGCTGACTGTGTGTTCTCCAGTAAGTAAAAGGACATGGCACCCTGTTCCATCCCTACAACAGGCAAATAAATGCTTACAGTGATCCTTTGCTATGTTGCCCACTGGACACCTGCAACAACAGTAGAGTCTGCAAATGTAACTCACAAAGGGAATACCATGCCTTATATGCATGCCCTGTATAGACAGATGCCACTAACTCCACTGAATACCTGTATCGTGCTGTCAATGTAGCCAGGTCTCACCACAATGCGGTCAGGAATGCCACATCAGATGATAACAATCTGTCCACACAACATGCCCCAGAAACTCCAAGTACACTTCCACACATCACAGAACATGCAAGAAGGACATCTGCACAACCCAGACATTGTCCATGTTATGGAATATAGATCACATACATGGCAAGCATTGCACAGCACTGGCCACCCATAATAGTAACCGAGATGAATGGATGATGAATACAATACCCACCTGTGTGGGCCAATCCAGGGACTACACCCCTGAGCCACACTGGAGTCCATTGTCATGTGGCCTGATGCCAAGGTATTCCCTTTGCCTAGTCTTGAACAGCCTTCTGGCACAGTCAATTACTACACACCTATGAAGCAATGTACCCATGCATGTCAGTACTGGCAAGTGTGTGTGTGTGTGTGTGTGTGTGTGTGTGTGTGTGTGTGTGTGTGTGTGTGTGTGTGTGTATGTTGGAGATTAATTATTTTGAAGCCATTCACACTCACTACACCTCCCATTGCCCGACTGTAGCATAGCTGCTGATGTCAGTCACCTTGAAATAACCCTTTGGCCATATATCAGCCTTATAAGCTCTGTGGTGTATGTGATAATTGCGTAATACTGTAGTGTAACAAACTAGTTAGGTAGTAGTTCTAATCCAGACCTTGCTAACTGTGGTAATGTGTGTGATTCTCTGACAGAGTGTGGTTGTGTCTTCCTTGACATCTGCTTTTCTGGAAAGTCACATGTACTACACTTCCCTTATCCCTTCTTTAGCACTGTTGCTGATGTCACTCACCTTCAAAGATACATTTGGACAGCTCTCCAGCATGTAAGCTCCGTGGTGCATGCAATAACTGTATAACAATATAATAACAATACACAGTCAGGTAGGGGTTTGAAACTCAGTACTGGTAACTGTGTGTTTGTGTGTGTGTTATCAGTATCCTGTTGGGGTTATTGAGAAATGACAGCATTCATTACAGTGTGAATTTTGCCACATCATTATATTGAGGAGCTACATGCCCCATTCTCAACATTACAAGGCCATCATTTTCCAAACATTGTAGAGATTGTTGTCGACAATCCTCAGCCGTAAATATGTACAGCCATTTGCAATTACCATGTGACAGTATGGATTAGTACACAATATAGGCAACCTTCATAATGCCTAGATACCACTCTCTGCCCATGGATCATAGACAAATATGCTTGGCTCTTACACTCCTACTCCCTTCCTTTCATACTTTGTCTCTGTCTGTCTCTCTCTCTCACTCCCTCTCTGGTGGATGTGGAAAAGTACACCTGCTTTGCTTAGGCAGTAGCTTGAGTTTTGTAAGTGATGCTCATGACCAGCTGATGGCATGTGCAAGAATTGCAGTCCCCCACTTGCTAATTGCATCTGGAACATCTGTGCTATCATTCCTATAGCCAATTGCATGGAAACACACTCCTATAACTAAGCACTTCATGTGGGTGTTGGTCCTTTTCCTTCACTGTGAACAGGACTTCATGTGGGTGTTTAGCAAACAACATCAAAGAGGGCAGTTGGATATACTACTTACAACATACACTGTGGAGACAGGCCAACAAACAGGAGGGGGATGTTCCAGACATGGGGACAGAATGTAAGTATTGCTCTTCTACATTTGAAGTAATGTTGGTTTAACATGATTTTTGTGGATATGGCTGTTCTACATGATTTAATATATGTCATGACAGTGTTATGTGGTTGAGGTGACTCTCACCTGTAGGGCTATCTGCAGACTGGCCAGTGTTTGGAGTCTTACATGTGTTATGTTACACATTTTCTATCA
The DNA here is from genome assembly GCF_019279795.1 of Protopterus annectens. Classification (NCBI taxonomy): domain Eukaryota; kingdom Metazoa; phylum Chordata; order Ceratodontiformes; family Protopteridae; genus Protopterus; species Protopterus annectens. The sequence continues at coordinate 1,292,128,633 of NC_056728.1, forward strand.
TTAGAAATGCAGTAGCATACTCTGAGGATTGCAGTCAGTACATGGTCACATCCATGTGAGTTACTGACTTCATATCCCTCAGAAGACATGTCACAACAAACCCTGTTGCACCAGTAAATGTATGGGTTTATCACAGCAACCTGTCAATATTGGCCCCTGTGTTTGTGTCTCCAGCCACAACTCTGTCACCCATTGTACACGTCATGCAGTAAGAGGTACATATGTTCAGTACATCATTATTTACTCACATCATACCTGATAACAAGCCAGTGAGATATCAGACTGCTAGACATGTTATGTATAGTAGGCCTTATATTTGAGGAAAAAACCTGGACATTCTGTTGTAGTGTGTACAGTAGTGAGGTCTGTGTACTTATGGTGATTGTTGACAGTGTGTATTGTGAAAATGTACCTTGGCCTGTATAGAAACTGTGGTAGATGTCATTGTTCTTGATTCTGTTCTATCTGATGTTGCATGCTGCCCCAGTATATGGTACCCTATCGGCGTACATGTTTGTAGGACCAGACCAACACATGTCCCATACCACAGTCAGGCATTGGAATACATTGTGTATTGGCCCAGTATATGTAGGGTTAGTGTGTGAGTGGCACATATGAGGATGGTGTTGTTCACACAGTCCATATACTGTAATATTAAGTACGCTTACCATATGTGACTGTGGCTGTGTTCAGATTGGTTGTGGGTATGCACTTTCACACAGGTGTCTGTTACTCCATGCTGTTGCATGCCTGTAGAGCCTGCTATATTTGCAAGTACATGTGTATTCCCCCATATGAAATGTAGGCCAGTGTTATGGCAGTATGCCTGTAGTTTGTAGAGTGCTTTGTGACATGCATAGCAGCTCAGTGAATTTACCCAGTGTGATGTATGTCCAGATATTTGTCAGATGTACTGTTGCCGGACCAGCATAACTGTTGTGTATTTCAGACAAAGCAGTGGGATGCTGCACAGATGTATGTCACTAGCTAGTGGGTAGTATGTGGGCTTGTGACCTCTGCTCCTCTGGTTATTATGTGTCAAGGAAGACAGGAGTGTGTCAATGCATAAACTCTGTGAGATTACTGATTCCAGTATTTTCGTGATATCCCCGTTTACATGGCTGTAAACATCCACTTTGTCAGGCTTGGTCCACACGTCTTGCACTAAGGGGTTCTGTGTAATACCTCTGGACTGACCAGAGTGTGTCAGACTGTCCACATCTATTGATCATATCTCTGCTGTATTCCACAGGATCATTACTGTGATTTGTTTGGTACTCCACTTTGATGATCTTATGATGTCTATCAGTAACTGATGGCGTACATGTCAATATCAGATGTGACTTTCCACACATTTCTGTTAAGACAACCCCTGTTACAGTAGCAACAATCGACATTTATACCTGCAATACTTACATGGCATCCCCTTGCACTCAGAGGTTGTGACTATCGGTGCTGAGGTATGACTTCACTACATGTTATGGACACTACAGTGGGAAAAAGTTAATTTCCTGACCCCACTGTATCAAGCCCCCCTGCAGAAGCATAGTAAAAATTGTGCTTGATAGTTTGGTGTCATTATATGTCATTATATGTGGAGTAGATTGTATTGTCATGTGATTTGTACTGTTAGATGTTATGAAATTCAATGTTATGGGTTTTAGATGTTTTGGGTTTTAAATGTTGTGTTCTCAATGTTATGAAATTAGATGTTATGGGTTTTAGATGTTTTAAAGGGGACCTACATATATATATATATATATATATATATATATATATATATATATATATACATATATACATACACACACACACATATATATATATATATATATACACACACACACACAAATGCATATATATATATATATATATATATATATATATATATATATATATATATATATATATATATATATATACATATATATATATATATATATATATATATGTTTACATATATACATATGTATATATATATATATATGTGTGTGTGTGTGTGTGTGTGTGTGTGTGTGTGTGTGTGTGTGTGTGTGTATGTATATGTATGTATACATATATACATATATATATATATATATATATATATATCTACATATATATACATACATATATATATATATATATATATATATATATATATATATATATATATCTACAGATAGATCTATATATGACCATATATATAATGCAATAAACACATGTATACAAATACATATATAAATATATATGTGTATGTACATGTCTACATATATCTACATATGTATAATATATATCCATATCCTTGTTACGTGTACACATGAGTGTTGTATTTACCTTCCCAGACGTATCCCACCATATTTATCTGTTATGTGTTTATGTAGATAGAACAACATACTGATTCAACAATATGTCCACTAACAAGTACTACACAATTTTAGAAGTCAAAGCAGTTGTTCCCTACTATTCAGTATGCGTACTGACAGATATATTGGAAAAAACAACAAATGTCTTCATAGCTATGATGGCTTAGTGGTTAACTGCTCTGATGATAGTGTACAGGGTCCTGGGCTCAGGATCTGACAAGGCTGTATATTTTGTTGCTAGGCAGAACAAGGACTGTTGGATAAAGAGTGGGTAAGGCAGTTTGAGCAGCTTTAAGTGGGTGTGTGTGACGGTAAGTGGTGCTAACCTACGGTTAAATGTATAGGCGCTTAAACTATTTCAGCTTCGCTTACCAGTGCGCAAATTTGCTTAGCATTTATATTGCAGCAATGCTGAAACCTGCTAAGCATGGCTCAGCCCTGGTAACCAGTGATTTCATTCCACTCTGACAAAATAGCAGGGTAATAACATCTTTAATAAGTGTATTTAATTCCATGTACATAACATGCATCTATGTGCTATCATTACAGTAGCAAGGGGTGTGAGTCTACTGTCTGAGACACCTGAGTATATATGGCTTGTACAACAATCTTTTCCATTTGAATATGTTTCATACATGGGTAGTATCCTAGATTATATGTAGCCACACTGGCATGTAGTGTATCATTGCTTTACTACTGCTAACAGTGCTTTTCCAAGTAAGAGTAGATTGCAGATTGTAGTACTGGAACCAAACACCCCTGCTTGCAAAGATGGACTCTTGAGTCATGACTGTCATGTTCTTGGTGTGTGAGCTGTGTGTCATTAAGTATTTGCTACTGGATATTGATCTGACATGTGGATATTAACTGTAGACCACTGTGTGTATAGGACATGTCATTGAGGGCTGCTGTAATGTAGTAATTGCATACCTATCAGTGTCTAGCTGTCAAAACATTCATCCAAATGCATAACCAGTTGGCTAGCTGATGTCTGTCTGTCCTCTGTACAGATGTGCAGATTCAGGTATCCATTTTGGCTGCTTACAGGCAATCTATGCTTGACTGACACTGACATGTCTGCCCAGCTGTGTTCTGAATGTCACAGTTAGGAATCCCCACACTGTACGCACCGCATGCCATGTATACCTCAACTACACTACAACAGTCAACAGAACATGCTTGGGTACAGGTCTCCAAGACAGACACTGACCATGTTATGTAATACATGTTGCATACATGTCAATTGGAGCACCTCACTGGCCCTCTGCAAGAGGCAACCAGATGATTGGATGTTGCATTTAACTCTCACCCTGAGGATTACTCACATGTCATCAGTTGATAGATGGCCCGCTGACAAATAGCAGGTGGCATGATACCACTGTACCCACATCCCCTACTTTTCCCATCTCTCCATGGGCAATATCCTGGTACACACCTAGGAACACCTGCACCTATGGACCCCATCACTGACAAATGTGTAAGTCTGCATTACTGAGACTACCAGTGTCTGTGTGTTTGTAAACTTGTAATTGATAATACTCTGAGGGCTTTCATACCCACTACACCCCCATTACCATAGTGGACATTACATGTACCTTGTTACACTCTTCACCCTATGGGCTACCTGGAGCTTTCAGTACCAGCACAACACTGTTGTACAAAAGGGGAGATGGGCATGGGTTACCTTCTGTGTCCTGGCAAGTGTGTGTATGTGTGCAAGTGTGCATATTTGTAGGCTACAGCATTCTGAGGGCAATTCACCTAATACAATACACCTTGCCATACAGTATAAGGGATAGTGATGTTGCTGACTGTAGAAGAGCTATGACAAAGCATCACCCTACTATCCCTGTGGGATATGCAATAGATGCATATCCCTTTAGTAGCACTCTTGAGCTAGACAAGGGGTTGTATTGCAATCCTGGTCAATGTGTGATTTTGGGTATGTCAGAGTATTATCATGGGTTTCAGTGAGTACAATATCCAATGTGGGATGTAGGTGCTGGATATACTGTCTTTACACCATGGTACCCCCAGTACATATCCCAAGGTCCACTGCATGGGGACCACTGTCACCATCAACCATACAGGCAACTGATTACACTATCCAGCCAAATGATGCATGTGCTGTGTGCAACTTATCTGTAACAGAATGGACACAATGACAAGGTAGTTAGCACTGATAAACCCAGGTCTCTCAGATGTGTGTATGACTGTTGTGTGTTTGTCAATGTGTATATGACAGTATGTCACACTATGTATTATTCATAAACAACCAGTACATCCCCATTACCATACTGTACAAGGCCTGATGATGTTCTTCATTTAACAAGTAACCTGGACACAACTCATCTTAAAAGCTGTGTGGTGTATGCAATTAAGGCCACATACATTAGTAGCAATAAGTACCTAGGTAGGGGTTCTACTCTCAGTGTTGCCAAGTAAGTGTGTGTGTGTGTGTGTGTGTGTGTGTGTGTGTGTGTGTGTGTGTGTGTGTGTGTGTGTGTTTGTGAAGGGATCTACTTCAGTTTGCAGAAAATACATGTCCCAGGAGATCATCTGTCCAACAACTGACTGACAAATGCTAACATTTCATTGGTATCATCTTCTTGTGGAAATTTATTCCATCAAAACTAGTAGTAGATGTGTAAATGACCCCGTTCTCCACTGCATAGCTGTACAGTGATACTGGGGTTGGTATATATAGCTGGGTGTGGATCTTGTGGACACAGCCACCATTATTGTGGTTATTATTGTGTGTATCCCCCCACTTAGTCGGCTGTAATACTGTACAGTTTATGTTAACAGGTTAAGTAGTTGTCAATCACACTGTCTGCGGTTCTACACCACCCCACACCCTCCAAAGGGTAGTTCTGTGCCACACACACACCAGCACACCTATGTTTACCAAGTTGAGGATTGCACTACATTGGGAAAGGGGACATATACCTTGCCACAACCATTGTCAATGACATTAAACTAGCAGACTGATTATTTCCCAATGTGATGTTGTGCCTATTCTGTCTTGGTGGAATTACATAGGCTAAAATGGGTTCCCTGCAAAAGTACATGCATCCATGTGTACAGTATTCTCTCTGTATTGCATCAACACCAAAGCCTCTGTGTGTGTGTTAAACACAAACATGTGGTGTGTACCAACCAGTACACTTACCATTGTCCACTGTAGCAGGGCTGCTGACATCAGCCACCATGCACTCACCTGTATACACCCCTCAGACCTATCAGGCATGTGGCACATGCAGTAACTGTTATACAGACCCATGACTTGTTTTCAGCTGTACCCAGGATATGGCACCATCAAGATGTCACCACAGTTCTATACCCCTTGTAGGAAACAACAGCAGACCAACATCCTGCTGACACATAGACACCTACAACACAAGCAGAATACATTATTGAGGCCACAATCACTCAGTGTTAATAACAGCTATAATGCATCATGGCTGGACAGCTACACATCCTGACATGTAAGCATTAAACGTTAGTGCTGAAAACATGTTACACAGCATTACATTGATACACCTTAGTACAGTCACCCTGTACATCAGAACCATATTAGCCTGTCCCTGCATCAATGTTATGGATGATAGGGATGTGGCACAGGTATCATCATATGCACAGGGTGTGTTGTGGGTTTGCCAGAGACCTAGGCTGAGCCATTTTTTGACATCATATGTGTGTGTTATGGGGTTTCATTATTAATTGGGCTGTGCAGATGTGGTGTGTGCAGGTACTGGGTTGCCCTTGCTGTGTTGGTGATGTGTGTGTGTATGCATGCACACAGTTCTGCCATGTGGCTAGCCTATACAGGGTTTTGTTGGACAGCTGCAGACCATACCTGGCAGGGTGTGCAGTTCACCATCTCTGGCCATGGACAGGAGACGTTTGCCTGCCAGGGGTTCCACAGGCACTACCAGGTACAAGCCAAGATATGGTATTCTCCCCTGATGATGACACATGTCCGCTGGATCTGGGTCCCTCTTGGGACCAGCCAGGGCCACATGGTCTGCTATGTTATGGTGTGGACAGCACTCCCCCTGCAGTGCTGATACTGTCACTATGGGGGCAGCTATGACTTGTTGCACATCCACGTTGACCTAAACCTGTTGGTGTTGCTGACCTATGTCCACATGGCTGTTGCACTACTCCCACCATATGCTCAAGCACAGACATTGCATGGTTGAGGATTCGCCCCATCTTACCCAACTGTCTATCCAGGAGCTCTGCAAAATAATGGTGGGCACCTGTAAGATCATGGATGTTGTCAATAACAATAGAATGAGTAGCCCTCTGGAGCCCCAGACCCTGTCTGGTATAATGTTCTATACATGTCTGTGCCTCCATGACTGTCTGAAACATGCATCTGGTGACATCAGCTGTGGCACTTCTGGCAGGGGCATGATGACTAGCAGCCCTCCTATGAGCACCCCTATACATCTGCATGTGTGGTACCTCGCCGGGCATCCAGCTATGGCTGATGTGTCCAGACACACTTGCCATAGTCACCACACTGTCCTGTCTCATGCCACCACCCACCAACTGTCCTTCATCTATGGCCACTGTTGATGGGGTATGTATAGGCAATGTGACTGTGTGCAGGTATGGGGTGGATAACAGTGGGATGTCAAACAATGGCACAGCTTCAGCCCCTGACAATCCTGCCTGTGCCTCACCACACCTATCATCATTGTCAGAGACTGTATGGACACTAACATCAGTTTGCCTGCAGGAGCGACCCTGACCCACCTCGCCACCTGTGAGGGGAAAACAAGCAACACACTTTAAGACCTGTACGTTATTGCTTAACTACACACACACACACACACACACACACACACACACACACACACACACACACACTTACAGGTAAGGTTTCACAAAGATATTACACACAGACCTCTCATTACCCTTCTGTCAACATGCATGACACATGGCACTCAACAGCATGCACTGCAGCTATAGTCAATCCCTGTTACCAACATTATACATCTCTGTGATGCATAAGTTGTGTTAGTAGGTGATGCCCCTTCCCCTAGAACACACTTCACCCATGTACACAGTATTGCTGTCCACCTGTTCAGCACCCTGGCATGTACTGTGCACCATACCTCATAGGTGTACATGCCATTGCTGAATGTGTATATGTGTGTCAGTTATGTTTGCTCTGCTGCTCACAGCCCATATGTGTTTGTCCGACAAATACCTGGGATGATATGTGGACAGATGTCAATAGTGAATGCCTGATGCCTGATTTGCAGATCACATCAGCAGTGGTGCATGTATGAGCAATAAAATACAATTACACTGACAACCTTCAAAGCTTATTGTGGCTATGAGGAGTGTACACACCCTTATTTACATGGCACCCTCTTCTCTGATATGCCATGGGGCCACAATACTGCATATGTTAACATTACACAAACCTGATATGTGACACGTGACCTGTGCAATCAAAGGCAGTATCAAACAAATGTGTTAGTTGTGCAGACGCTGACTGAGATGCATACAATACGTTGGTGCATAAATGTGCACACTCTTAACATGATGGTTTGTTGCATCAACTATTAAGTGTACTACAGCAGTCACTATTCCTGGAAGGAGTATACTAGCATGGCACATCTGCACTTGCCAGTATTTGGTCACTCTCCCCTACAAATATCCCCCAACTCTACAAGATTGCAAGGTCAACTCATGTGCACAGCCCTTGGAGGTCACACAGTGCCTTCACTATTGCTGTGGAGTCAGGGTTATGTTTGCCACAATCCATGTCCTTGATTGTGTGCAGATACAGCCATTCTTAGTGAGTTTTAGATGTCTGCTACAGTTCACTTTTCTGTTTCAGGATGACACCCTTCCCCATCCTCTGCCTTATTGCAGATGCTTGACAACTATGGGCCACACATGAGTGTCATTTTGCAGTGTCCCAAATTCAGAACACCATGTGTACCAGCCTAGTCCCTGCTAATGAACAGCAAACAAACAGGTGTACACTGGCACCAGCAAGGTACAGATGGGAATGGTGGGCCTGAGGTGGAGTGAGGTGTTGCTTGTGCAGCACATGTATCTTAATTGATACTGTCTGTAGGTTTAGAACTTGGTCTTGGTACACCATTACACATTGCAACACATGCCTTTGGGTGACTTTTGATGTTATGCATATGCTGCCTGTAGAGAGCCCTGGCTGATGTTTCCTGTGGAACAACTGTCCCATCTCATTACCCTAACCCATAGGCCACACTTATGCAGAGTCCAGGCAACTGTCGACACAGGTACTGCACAGCCAGTACTTGCTTGTTGTTCCTGCAACTCCCTCAGTGTTGCAGCGTGTTTCTAGGCAGCCTCAATGACCAGTTTTCAACATGTGTCGTCATCTGTCTTGGATGGACATCTGTTTATTTTCTACATTAATGTTGTCCCATACTTCCTCGTCACATACATGACTGTCTGCATTGTTTGCCATGGTATATGCAATGGTGAGGTAAGGTTACATGTCCCACTCCTGTGTGCTCCCTGTTGGGTATGGGATCCATTCCATGGCTTCTAGGATGTGTGCAAGCCATGGCTGCCTCTGTTGCAGGTGAGTGGGCAAATGTGATGGACATACATCTTGGACAGCAGACCATTTCTTGGCGTGGCATTGTGGACCTGTACTTGATGGAAGGTGCATACTCATGAAGAGTGAATGCTGTTATTTTGAGTGCGTGCACACATATGCTTCCAGTGTTTGTTAAGGTATGTATTCCCTATATTTGCTGTCCTAACATAGGATTCCTTATTACACATTAACTGCTCATGTTAGGACCAAATTACAGGTTGTAAGGGTTGTGGAATGTGGTATTATAATATGCCGTTGTGCAGATCTGTAACAGTTGCTATTCTAATAGTGGTATATACAATTTTGTAACACTGTATAAGGGTGATGTTTCATACATGTACCTTCTGTAGGCCATTTGTCCCACCAGTATGTTCATCTCTGTGCACACATCTTGCAATGACAGGTTGTTAGTTATATTGCAGGACTCTTACATACCCTTTAGATATGCCACCATGGTGACCACTGTGATGCAGTGTAGCTAACAGCGACAATAAGAGAACATGTACAGCATGCATTATGGGTAGGTGTATTAAATGTGTACATGGCAAATACCATGGCTTTAACATGGCCAGTGTATTGGCAAACCTGAACAAACAACACCATACTATCCAGCTACAGGCTGCTGCCCCAGAGGTATACCAGAGGGACCTACATAGTTGTGTGAAAGATGTGATGTTAGTAGCCACACCTATGGCATTGGTACAGGGTGGGAGCAGCATTTCAGTACATCAACAGTACAAACCCACAATACTACAGATTATGCACATCTGTTCATTACTACAATGCAGCAACAGACAATATATATTTTATCTCACATATGCATGATTAAACTCTACAGATGCAGATGGATAAGCAACAGTGGTCTACTGATGTGCCTTGCATCCTTACCTGCATGCTCCTCGTCCACTGTATGGGTAGCACCCACCTTCACAATGCTATCAGCTGGGTCTTGGCTTTGCTGGCGGGCAAGTGCCCTGAAGCTGGAAAGGTGCTCCTCAGCATGTGTCGGGGGCTGGATAACATGACCCCCCCTGTGGTTAGCTGGTCCCTCCTAACTGCAGCAACACACTGACGGGCATGACGGATGAGGTCAGTACACTGATGTCGGACCTGATCATAACTGCAGTTATGCAGGCTGACATCATTTAACCTGTGGATGAGCTCGTTCCACAGGGCAGTCCTCTCCTGCAGATCATGGGCTGTACAGCCAAAGAAGGTGTGGTGGTGCTGCACCAGGTAGTTGATTATCACATCATTTTCCTGGGGGGAATAAACTGGCAGACGCTGTCTAGACATGGTGCCTGAAAGACATAAAGAGTAAAAAAGGTCTGAGGGCATCATACTGCAAGGATATAATAGTTAATTGACATCTCTGTCCCCCCCCACCATATCTGCAACAATAATCTGAACACACAACTCAACGGGTATGTTTACAGCAAACCTACTGTTGGGACATATATCGTATTGTACGACAAATAGTGCAATGTGTTTCTAGTCATGTTCCATGTTGAAACACTATCATTGGTGGCCTGTTGCTAACAATGTCACCTGCATGCCATTGTAAGGACCACTATGGTTCCATATATGCATGTGTTTTGTTTGCTATGTGACTGCTCCAAATCTGGTGTTTTGTGTTAATGGGGATATCTATGCATGCTGTTAGAAGTAATCCTGGATTGTGTGGACTATTACTACCCACTTAAGTTCTATAACTGTGACACAATAGCTTGTTTGGGAAGCCTTTTCCCAAAAGAACCAACTCTCCCACCTCATCTGGCCATGTTACCAGGCCACAGCACATCTGGGACACACCCCGGGACCTCATCATCTGCTGGTCCTGCACTACATTCAAGTGGAACCACCTCAGGGGATGGTGTTCATTGCCCCCTGGGAGCACACACAGACAGGATCCTGTCACCTGAAGTCAGGTCCAGGGTCTGGTGCATAGGGAGCTCCACAGAGACTTGGGGGATGTGCTACACCACCTTGAGGCCCTTGGTACACAATTTCAGGGTCCGCATGCTACTTATGCTCAGCCCCCAGCTCAGGCACCTTCAGGGCTGTGAAGGTGCAGTTGTGACTGTCCATGGATGGGGACCTTGCTCCCAGTGTTTCCATTTGGGGGCTCATGGGCTTCCACTTTCCAAACAGCACTCCCCATCTAAGGTGTTTACTCACCATATGTCATATATCCCCCCTGTCTGCTGTCTTGTCTGTCTTCCAACCCAGCCTACCTCCCCAAATATACCTTCTATCCTTTCCCAACATACCAATCTCACCTTCACAAACAAGGGCAATGTGTTCCCAACATGGATTTCACACCAGACCTAACTGTCCATTTTGCATCACACACACATGTGAGTGTGTGTGTGTGTGTGTGTGTGTGTGTGTGTGTGTGTGTGTGTGTGTGTGTGTGTGTGTGTGTGTGTGTGTGTGTGTGTGTGTGTGTGTGTGTGTGTGTGTGTGTGTGTGTGTGTGTGTGTGTGTGTGTGTGCATAGATAGGTGTGATGTTTTCTCAAACATATCATGCAGCACAGTCATTCAACAATAAGGGTGCATTCAAACATCAGGTTCAGACTCTCTAAATCTCCTTCCTCCACTGCTGTACCATTCTGCCTTGCTACAAAACAGAAGGATGTCACATGTGGACACAGCCTAACATTAGGGGGTTATATATAGGGACAGATTGTAGGTAAGCCTATTACAAACCTATGATGTTTGTGCATGATATATTTCACGTTAACATGACTGTCCTGCAGGTGGTGGGGTCTGAAACTCATGTGTCTATCATAACTTCATTACTTCCACCTCCAGCTATTTGCCACACTAATATACATGTCTTGAGGTACAGAACACATGCTATGATGGCTTACATCTTGTCATTCAGAGCTGATCTGCATAGTTGACAGGTATGGCCCACTGCCCACAGGGCCAGATGCTGTGTCCATAGCAGTTGTTCATCAGGGCATCATTACAAGTTTTGATGGTACATAGTCTACCATCTACCAAAAAAAAAAAAAAAAAATCTCTTGTTTTCCCACCTTACTGAACTAGAGTAGTCCAGTTTCAGAGTTGCTGATCCCTGGGCTTTGTTTTTAGTTCCTGTTACTGATCCATTGCCTTATTAGGAAGGAGGGAAGTTTCTTTGCTTACCAGTGGGAGTGGGAAGCACTGAGCAGCCTTTTTGTCCGAATTGGTGAAGTTTCAGCCAGAAACTAGTAGTCTATTGGTCGTTTTGGGCCAATTCTAGCTCTTTCAGCCCCTGCTATAAAACACGCTAAACACGTGTTTTCCAGCTTGTACCAACTCTGCACAGATCCTCGTGGTGGCCTGCAGAGTGATCCAAGCAGCAGAGAGCTAAAAGAGTGACTTTCTACCAGATATAAGTATTTTTTGCGGCTTTCCCACTGTTATTAAGCTAGCGACTGCATTTCGCCTGTTTTACTGCTACTTTAAGTGATTTCTGCATTTTACACTGTTTATTGCACTTTAAGTTACTAATTGTTGCAAATTGTTTCTGTAGGCTACACACTAAAGTGCTAGCCGATTCACAGCATCTATAGCATTTACTGTCTGTTTTATGTCCATATCACTGTAATAAAACAAAAACATCTCATGTTTTCGCACTTTACTGAACTAGAGTAGTCCAGTTTCAGAGTTGCTGATCCCTGGGCTTTGTTTTTAGTTCCTGTTACTGATCCATTGCCTTATTAGGAAGGAGGGAAGTTTCTTTGCTTACCAGTGGGAGTGGGAAGCACTGAGCGCCTTTTGTCCGATTTGGTGAAGTTTCAGCCAGAAACTAGTAGTCCATTGGTCGTTTTGGGCCAATTCCTAGCTCCCTTCAGCCCCTGCTATAAAACACGCTAAACTGTACTGCTGATCTAACCAGCATATCCTATAACTGAAAAGTTCATCTCTACTTGATTCCCAAGTAGACTATTCTCTATCTGTAAAGCCTAGCACTTACTCCTACAGTACTTGCACCTTGATAAAGCACTCTTATTATAGATAGTACCCCACCAGCCCAAAACCCACTTCCCCGAGTCCTTTGAAAGTTCTTTATCTACTACTTCTAGTATGTCGAGGGATCAGTTGCTAGTGTCCTCTCCAGCTCAACTGGTGAACCTGGGAATATTGAGGCAATGTTACAATTGCCTCATGTACACAGACAATCCTCTCCTTCTCCCACAAAACACAAATACATGCGAGATGCAACTATACGGCCAAACTGGAGGCTGAGCTCTCTCAACATAGGACTGGCAAGACCAGACAGGAGGAGAAGGCAACCACACACAATACATACCCAGTCACACATGGTACCATCACAACTTCAAATCATACACATACTCACACAAAGACATACTCGGAGGTTCTGGTCAAAATTTACCAAAACAGCAGAGGCCACCAAAGCAGACACCCAAACAACTACCACCTCATGACCCAACACATGCAACACATAGACCACACAGTCAGAGTGTCAAACAGTCACAGCCCTTAAGGCCAAACAAAATGCCAGACACACTTGTCATTGGTGATTCCATAGTCAGGCACACTGACGTCCGCCACCAGACTGAGTAAGGAGAAGGTCACAGTAAGCTGCCTGTCGGGCTAGAATCCGCCACATAACGCAAGCACTCAGGTCTCTCAACAGCAGGTACAAGTACGACTCAGTCATTGTCCACGCTGGTGTCAACGACCTGAGACGCACCTCCTTGGACTACATGAAAGGGACATCGAGGAGCTCTCTGATTATGTAGCCCAGGCAGGTATGACCCTGACCTTGAGCAGTATCCTACCTTCACCTAGAATGATGCCACAATACAGTGATAAGATGATCAGCTTTAATAATTGGCTTAAATTCTGGTGTCATTCAAAGGGGATCCAATGTCTGTCTGCCTGGGATGACATGCTGGACAAGCCACGCTGCTTCGCAAGGGACGGCTTGCACCTGTCACCCTGGGCTTCCGGATATTGGCAAAGGCTCTTGCCACCCCCATAGTGCCTTTTTAGGCAAGGCTCAAATTCTAAACCTACCACCCTAGAACACCAAAAGGAAAAAACTAAGGGTAATGCTGCTCAATGCCAGAAGTCTCAATCTCAAGATGCACGCACTCGAGGCCCTTCTCAATATGGAGAACATCGATGTCTGTGCTGTGACAGAAACCTGGTTCAAGGCTCCTGAGAGCACCCCAGCACTAACAGGTTTCACCTCATATCATACGTTCGCCCCAAAATCCGGACAACACCAAGAAAGGAGGGGGGGTGTCTATATTCATAAAGGACACCCACACCTCAAGGTTGGTGGCAACGCACGATGCATCGGAGACCATCCAGGTGCAATTAACCATAGGCAAGACTGCTCTGCAATTTGTAGCATGTTACAGGCCACCCTCTCAAACTCAGGAACCTCACATGGCCTTCCTGAAAACATTGGAGGGATAAATGTATCTCCAAACACCATCATACTAGGTGACTTCAACTACCCTAATATAGACTGGGAACACTACTCAAGCCCGAACACTCTAACCCAAAGATTCCTGGAGTTCATAAACTCAAATGCCATGGAACAACTAGTCACCATCCCACAAGAGGTGAAAACATACTTGATCTCATCATCACGAACATGGGATCAAAATGTTCAACACCGAAGTATACCCCTCACTGGTGAGATCAGATCATAAACTAATCTCGCTGGAGGTCCTCATCCCGCCCCACCTGAAACAAAAAGACCACAGTGAAAACTTCTCAAAAGCCGATTTCACACTTCTAAAAACTAGTGTGGTCTCCTTTAAGGCCCCTGAGCCAGTGGTAAACATTACTCAAACCGCTGAATCACTTACAAATGCCTTCTACCAGCACCTACAGGACTGCATGGATCAGGCAATCCCAAACAAAACTAAGACTCTCTGTACCAAAGGCAAGCGTCCAGTCTGGTGGACCCCAGCCATAAACAAGCTCTACAACAAAAGGAGGAAGCTACTACAAGATAGAGCAAAATCCTTGAAAGGTAAGACACCTTTGATCATTATAAGTAAAAACTAAGAGCTCTCATAAAATCATCCAAGGCAAATTTTGAGAGAAAAATCGCCAAGGACTCTAAAGACAATCATAAGGCCTTCTTTAGCTATGTTAGAAACCTAGGAGGAAACTCCCAGATATGCTCAGAATTAGTTCAAAATGATGTGAAAATTACTGAACCTACACACATTGCTAACATACTGGCTGACAGGTTCAGTGCAAACTTCTCCCCTCCCCCAAAAGGAGAGATATCTATTCCAGAGGATTGTAGCCCCCAAACATCTCCAACGCCCAGGTGAGAACTGCCCTCACTAAGGCAAAAACACAGCATCCATGGGACGGATGGTGTCCCCGGCTGTGTGCTTCATGAACTCAACGAGGAATTAAACCCACAGTTAGGACAGCTGTTTAATCTTAGCCTCACCTCAGGATACATACCCAAGGAGTGGCGACGGCGACTGTGGTCCCACTTCATAAGGCGGTGCCTCCACAGACCCTGGAAATTACCCCATTAGCTTGACAAGCCTTATCTGCAAAGCCATGGAGAGGATCATAATGGAACTCATAAATAAAGACATAGGGAACTTGCAGACTTTGGATCCAACCCAGTTTGGCTTTGTCAAAGGCAGATCCTGCCTCTTAAACTTGGTTGACTTTTTCGAGACAGTCACCAAGGCCATTGATGAGGAAAGGCAGTCCATACAGCCTACCTCGACCTGGCAAAGGCCTTGACACAATACCCCACTCAGGTATCATCGAAAAACTCATCAGCTTGAATGTAAACCCATACATCACAAGATGGGTTGCAAACTGGCTAGCGACAGAACCCACAGGGTCAGAGTTGCTGGAGCCATGTCAGACTCAAAGCCTGTCACAAGTGGTGTCCCACAGGGCTCAGTCCTGGGTCCACTCTTGTTCGGCATCTACTTTTCTGAAGTACAAGCAAACACAGGAGGGTTATGGCTGACAAAGTTTGCAGATGACTGCAAACTGGCGCCATAGTCGAAAACACATCTGACACAGATATCCTCCAGAAGGGCCTCACAGAAACGGATAACTGGTGCCAGAGCCATGGCCTGAAGTTAAACGCCAAAAATGCATAGTCATACCCTTCGGGAAAAACAAGGTTACCCCTAGCTACCATATAGGTGACAATCCACTGAGCACAGAAAAGTCATCAGGGATCTGGGGACCCAAGTTGACAGTAGTCTTCGTTTGACACTCATGTTGCTAAAGTAGTTAGGAAAACCTTCTATATCGCCCACCTGATCATGAAGGGATTCACATCTAGATCAAGGGAGGTCATCGTCCCCTGTACTCATCACTCATTAGACCTATGATTGAGTACAATGCCCGTTCGAATGTATCTGACCAGACACCTGATGCAGCTTGAAAGGCCCCAAAGTTCCTCACCAAAAGGATAAAGGGTCTCAAAAATATGTCTTATGCTGCCCGACTGAAAGAACTCCAGCTTTATTCAGTCTCATACCGCTTGCTCAGAGGTGACCTGTGCCTGACATATAAGGCCATGTCAAACCCAGATTTGATGAATATGCTTCACCTCAAAAATCTAGATCCCTCAGAACCACAAGGCGGAGACTTAAACCTTGACATGGTTATAAATAGAACGTGCTGGAGGGACAGATTCATCACCCAGAGACTCCCTATGCTGTGGAACAAAATCCCGGTACATGTGAGGCAGAGCACCTCGCTGGCCTTGTTCAAGAGGAATCTTGACCAATGGATGGGAGATCGCAGATATACCCCAGGGATTACTTCAGTGTCACTGCTTGACAGAGGCACAGAAAAATGATAGGCATAGTTTTTATTCAAACTAAAGGGGTGGCAAAAGCCACATAACTATGGGCTAGGCTTATAAATGCCCTTGGGCAGATAGCCTAGTATGAACCTATGAACCTATGAACCTATGAACCTATGAACCTATGAACCTATCCCATTATTACAGACCAAGTACTGCATTCAGTTACATGCATATATGTTTCACATACCTGCTGTAGTATTGTCCTCTCTTCTATGTACACTTTGTGTGTCCCTTGTTTTATATACTTTTGTTTTGGTTTGGTTTGTAGTTTTAATTTTTTCTCTCTCTCTCTCCCTCTCTCCACTATAGGGATTGAGCTGTTTTGATTAGGTTGCAGCATGGATTTTGTAGGTGATGCTCATGAACAGGTGATGACCTCTGCACCAATCAGTGTTCACCACTTGCTAATTGCATGCAGCCAGCTGTGTAGTACTTCCAAAGAGTACTGTCATGGCAACCCACTACTATACATGACTACATCATGTGGACATTGTCCCTTTACCTTTCCTGTATGGAAGAAATCCTTCTTGTGTGTGGGCAACAGTGTTTTAGACAGCAGAAGCAATACCTCTTACAACAGGATTTGCAGACACGGGCCAACTACATATTTTTATAAGGTTCCAGACCTACGGACAGTGTGAGTATTGTTGTTATATGCATTGAATACTGTTAGTTTTACAGGGTTTGTGTGTACATGCTAGTTTTGCATGGAATGCAGTCTGTCTGCATAGCTCTCAACTGTGGTCTTATCCACATGATGGCCAGAGGATTGGCTGTTATGTTTTGTCTGTTCACCACACAGGTATTGTATCTGATATATCAGTGGCATTCTCTCTGTTGAGTGCTATCAGTATATGGCTACATCCATTTGTGTTTCTGACTTCATATTCCTGAGGTAGGGTATGTTGCAACCAATCCTGTAACACCAGCAACTTTCACAGTGTATGACAGCAATATTGAAAATATGACCCCGTGTTCCAGCCTCTGTCCCCCACCTATATACCAGGCTTTGTCCATATGTCATGAAGTAAGTGGTTATTAAGTAGTGGCCTATCATTATTTACTGCTGGTGCTCCTGCTATCATTCCAGTGATGTTGTGGACTCCCACACAAATTGTGGGGTAGGGTCAATATATATGACAGCTACAGCTGGACAAAACATGTGTGGCCTTGTGCAGTCCAAAGGTCAGTGTATGCAAGACTGTTATACGCCCTTGTAAGTCATTCTATGAGGGAGGGGTATGCATCGTTTTTAACCTAGGTTGTTACAACATGTGAGGGATATCAGTAGTAAGACACATAAAGGTGTATGGCTGTACCTTTTCATACATTTCACAGTGGGAACAGTGGTGGGCTAGTGCTTACTGTCTTACAGACAGTTCTGTTTGTCAGTGTGATAGTGATGTTTTAAGTTAAGCATTGTTATGTAACAGATACATTTTCATTGTGACAACTTAATTCTTTGCCCCCTAGGGATTGAGTACAGAGTGTAATTGGAGGCTGCTGAACTACATCTGTAATTAATAAATTTTGATTGATTTTTATCTTCAAGGCAAGTGTTTTTTTACCGTTGTACTACTTGAAGGCCTTAGCCTGGACAGCAACATATGTTATGCTTTCAGATTACTGTATCAAATGTTTTGTTTGAGAGTTGCATTACTCAGTTATTATGTATTTCAAACACCAAACTGCTATATGAAATAGCATATACAACTTAAATAGTACACAAATACACATTTCTATGAATGCAAACTTGTGTGTGGTATCCTATCCATTGACTTGTCTGTGGGTATATGTTTCATGCAATAATTGTCTTTTGTATGAAAGAATCAAACACTGGTCATTTTAAAAGGTGGCAACTGTAGGAATACTGGCTGTTTGATATGCTGTGCACCCTCTAAATATATATCTTCTTATACATATCTATAAATAGTAATATATGTATATGTGTATGTATGTGTGTGTATATATATATATATATATATATGTGCGTGCATGTGTGTGTGTGTGTGTGTGTGTGTGTGTGTGTGTGTGTGTGTGTGTGTGTGTGTATGTATCATTGGAAAGTTTACTGCTTCCACATTATACGTTCCCTATGGTACACAGACTGTTCTGCATGATATGTGATTAATATCAACCTGAAAGCGTACAGCTGAGATGGATTACTGTGAACTTGTTGTGGCTATGTTGTGTAGGGCCCTGGGTATGAGACTTGCAAGTGTTTGGTTAATGTGTTGCAAGGCAGATCTGTTCTGGACCCCTTCACCCCCATTAATAGTGCCTTTGGTCATATATTTATTTTTTTGTTTTTATATATATATATATATATATATATATATATATATATATATATATATATATATATACATTTATATTGATATATATATATATATATATATATATATATATACACATACATACATACATACATACATACATCTACATATATAAATACATTTTCCTTACTGTTGAATGATTGTGCTGGATGATACGTTTGAGACAACATTAGAGTTATCTACATCTCAAACAGCTTAGTGGTGAATCACTTTGACTATAGTGTGCAGGGTCCTAAGTTTGAGACGTGCAAGGGCTGATTATTTTGTTGCTGGGCAAAACAGGGGCTGTTGGAGACAGTGATTAAGGCACTTTAAAGCAGTTGTAAGTGGGTTTGCTCGGGTTTGTGCACAGCTAAGTGATGCTTACGTGAGCTTAGCTTAGCTTATGGTCGCTTATGGCCGCTTAAACCCGTGCTAATTTCAAATAAAGAAAAGGAAAAAGGGAGATATGAAAGTGGTGAAATTGAGGCAAGCAGGAAGACAAACAAGAGGAGAAACAAGTACGGATTTGTAAGACGGGTGTAGGAAAGGATCATCGCTCTGCATTTCTTTGGCAGCAACAGCTGCTTTCAGTGTGGGCACTTTAAAATTTGGAGCCTCACACCCTACAGGGAGGTGTGTAGGCATCATACAGTACGGATGATTGGTAGGGATAGATTGTGTGATGCTTACATGTCTTTGGGCGAAATGCAGAGTTATGTATGGGACGTGATTTTTTTGTGGGACAGGTGCTCTTTTTTTTTTAAGGTGAGAGTGGGATGTTAAGGATGGATTATTGATAAGTGTGGTGAGGGAGGTTTGGTAGGAGAGGTTGCATTTGCAGACAGAAAAGACAGCAGACAGGAGCTGTGTATGACACATGGGGGTAAACACCTTGAGGAGGAGGGTGGTTGGAAATCCGAAGCTCATGAGCCACCCAGATGGTAGTAGTGACATTGATGTCCCCACCCAATGGCAGTCATCACTACTCCTTCACAGCCCTGAAGGTGGCAGTGCTGGAGGGACCACCTGCCCCTCTAGTTGCACCAGCCTGACCTCCACCTGGTGCAGACAGTCATCCAGCTCTGTCTGGAGGACACTGCGCACCATGCTACAGACCTCGTCCTGGGTGACAACATCCTCACTGCGCCCACTTGCAGGAGGGGCGAGCCCCATCTCCTGTAGTGGTTCCACCCGAGGGTGGTGCAGGACCAGCAGGTGAGGGAGGTCTGGGTTGGGTCCCAGACATGCTGGGACCTGGTGCCTAGGCCAGGTGGGGTGGGAGAGGTGGATCCGCTGGGATCTGCCTTCCCATATGTGCTGTTGTTGTTGTGTCTTTTGGCTTATCCTGGTTAGGGGTCGCCACAGCGGAACTCCGGTCCGCTAATGTTTGGTAGTGGATTTTTACATGCTGAGTTACCAGCCCTGATGCACAACCTTCAATGAAGGCATGCCCATTCATGCATGCCTCCACACAGAAGATGCTCTAGCTGAGAATCGAACGCGACAACATCTTGCTGTGAGGCGACAACGCTACCGCAGCACCACTACCACTATGATGTGGAAATTAACAATGAATATCAGTTAGTCATGCACAACACATTACAACATTAGTCAAAAATAGCATGCATGGATATTCCCATTTACCCAAAACAGTGCAATTATAACAGTGCCATAGCAAACAGAACCCATGTTTATATGGACTGGCACTCAGGGTTGCAACAGCATGCCAGTTAGTGGTATGTCAGGCAGGCAATAAAATTATTATTCACAGGGAATATTAGTATGAACGCAGTTTAAACAATTATAAACCAAATGGAACAACAGTCCCAACAGTAGACATTTGTTTAGGAACATTCCTATGTTGGTTTCAGTGTGATGGTTGGATTAGTTGAATCATGGGGGAAGGGAACAGATTCAATTGACAACTGCTATCAAGGATATTTGTCAGTACACTACTATTTAGTACTCTACATTCTGACCATACTTACACTCTACCTGGGCCATGGGGCTGCTACAGCACACCAACAGCTGTGGATATCAACCGGGCAATTGTACCCTTATTTTAGTTATACACATCAGACCTGTTTCTATACCAATTTCTTTACCTGTGGGCCCTGTGCAAATGAACTGTGTACACATTGCATTGCTGTTTCTACACATATTTCAGATTCACATATTAGTTGCAGGCCCTGGGGTGTGTGTTGTGCCTTTCACTTACATCTACTGTGACATTCTCTGTGTGCAGGTTTCTTGGTGGCTTGGGAAACTATCCATGACAGTGTGACACTTGAGGAGCTTGTCTGGGCCAGACTGTAGAGTGTGGATGTCTAGCTTGCATCTGTTTGTAGGACTGGGGCTGATCAACACAGCAATTGTACACCTTTCATAGTTATACACATCATACTAGTATTTCTATCCAGATTTCTTTACCTGTGTGCCCTGTATGGAAAATGTTATGTGTTGTAGTACATTACTTTTTCTATTCTGATTGCAGTTTACAGCTGTAGAACCAGATTGTGAGATGTTAGTGGCAGTCCCTGGATTTGAACCATGGCGTGTGTGTGCAAAATTGAATTATAGGCATAGTCCTTATCAGACTGCACTACTGGGAAAGTAGTGTGTGTTGCATGTGACATTTCTATCTAGTACTTATTTTTGTGCACAGTATTTTTATTATGACATGTTGCATTATTTGTTTCCCATTTTCAGTGCACATTATGCATACACAACAGACACTGGTGTCACTGTTTGTGAAATATGTGCACATTAGCTGGATTGCACATTTGACTGTTCCAAAACTATATACTGCTATTTAGATTCATGACTACACAGTGTAGGTTTTAAGTCTGCACATGTAAGCTTTATACATTTTCAGCACACTCAAAGCTACATACAGCTGAAATTGAAAGGTTAACACAAGACACTGCTGGCAGACAAACAACTAAAACACTTTTGATGGCAATATGTACGGTTGTTTTTTTTTTCAGTTATTTGACATGCCCATTCTAAAGTATGCAGACAAGCAGTGCTAACTCATTTCACCTCAGTTAATGCATTCTGCAGGACATACACATTTCTATTTTTCAGGTACAAGTGAGATGACGCACACCAGTGTTTGGGATCACCTTTATTAGTTTTTACATAGATATCTGTGTACAACTCAGAAATCCACAATTACTATTCCTGCATGATCTGCACAGGGGAATTGTTTTCATTTCTAACTGTTACAGTAGCCCTGGCATGGCACTTTTTGGCAGGTTCACTCAGACACACTCATACATATTCTAATATTCCTCTCCTGCATATTGTACCTTGTTTGCTACTGACATCTGTATTACACAGCAGCTGGGAAAACTCCATTGTAACACTGATAGCCCGACACAGGCATTTATTCCTGACTTTTACAGCATATTTATATCTAGAGGTGGTACTACCATTAGTATACTTTTGATTTCTTCCTGCTAATAGTAGCGGGTATTGTGTACTCACCATACTGCTAACACAGCCGGGTCAGTCACTGGGCATGAGCTTCAACATTCTGGGACCTCTCTGCAGCAGCTGTATGGGGAGACATCACACATTAATCACACCTGCACAGTCACAAGTTGAAATTTTTCCATACTTAGAGATACATAAGACTGCATACTTACAAACAGGTGGGACATCCTGTGCTCACGCTTCTTGGATCCACTGATCCAAGAGTGCACTCCTCCTCTGCTTCAGGTCATTATGGTGGTGATGTACCTGCTCAACAGTCCGGGGTATGCCAGTGGCACTGGTGATATCATGTGCAAGCTGGTCCCAGGCCTCCGCTTTGTACTGTGAGCCCTGGTACTGGCCCTGCAGCAGCCTGCCATCATGTTTTTTTCCTTGGAGCCCAACTATGACCCTGGACTCCCCGATGCCCCAACATTGCACTCAGAAGCAAACACCTTCACCGACACCAGACATTCTGGTCCTGCTGTGAACAATCCCAAATGGTTATGGCTGTTTTCCCACCTGTGTGGTTTAAATAGGGCAGTTTTCCTGAACTTTTTCTTGATTGGCCAGTTTTAATATGCTGAACTATGCTTAGCTCTGTGCAAATCTGCATAGCAATGCTTACACCAGGTAAGCACAGCTGAAAGCCAGTAAGCAATGCTTACACTAGCAAAGCATTGCTTAAATCTATTTTGTCATTAAATTTATAAATTACTTTTTACATTTATATTTTACATATTCACACCCCTACTGTGCTATACGTGAGCCATATGATTGACATCTATCATTCCTTAAAATTTTATTAAACAATTTGATAGAGGAGGATTCAAACCGAGCATGCTCTACATGCTATACCATGGCAGTACCAGGAGCTTGATGATGTTTTGTATCACAGTAGCACTCGTCTATCATTTTTTGGATTTCAGCAGGCAACGCATAGCAGCGTGCAGTGCAAACAAGCTGCACACTGCTTAAATTTCGGATTTATTTGATAAAAAAAAAACTTAAATTTTTTTTACTTTTTATTGATTTCCTCTTGCTCTACTGCTTCCATGCATGTAGAGCAAGAGTGCATACATTTTGGGGTGTGCACTTCAAGGCTGCTGCCTTCTTGGTGCTTGTGTTTTGTTTTGTTTTTTTCAGTATCCGCGGACACTGAAATGTTAGCTACTTACAATTCAGTGTCTGTGGACACTCGTTTACTATATAATATTAGAGCCAAGCTCTAATATTATATAAATTGACACTCATCTGCATCACAAAGTGCTGTATGGCACTTTCTGATTGAAGGGGGCGTGTTACATGTGCAGACACTGCTGACACATGCCCCTTGTGCTCGTTCTTGGTTCATGTCCATTTAGATTAAATAGCAGCGTGCCTTCATGCATATGCAAGGCACGCTGCTATTCTAAATGAACACGAACTACTCCATGCAAGAATAGTCTTATTCTTGCATGAAGCTTCGTGAATCCTGGGGAATGTTTTCTTGCTTTGCATAGAAATTAACTCAGATATGTAGGGCATTAGCCTCAGTACCCACATTTCTGTGACACAGTACTTTGTACAAGAGGGCATTGAAAATTGTCACAAAAGGCTTCTGGTGTATCAGCAAAGCAAATTCAGATTTACTAACAGATAGACATGAATGTCTCATTTAAAGATTAGTAATAACACTCAGTCCATTTCAAAATGCATTATTTCTTCGTTAGTTTACTCAATTGAGTAGTCATTGTTCCAATGCCTTGTATGTAATTAGCAGTATACTTTGTCAGGATGCATGTTAGTTTGTCAGTGACTCTTTTGTTGGTTCCTTAAATCTCAGTCCATAAATACTAAAATTCATTTAGTCTCATTGTCTCTACTGGTAGTGTCTTCTTCATTTTTAGGATTTCAATATTTGTTATATGGGTTTTGTTTTTTGCAATTGGATTTTTTTTCATGAAGGAACTAGAAC
>NC_056728.1:1292158186-1292285686 GCF_019279795.1 Protopterus annectens
GGAATTTTAACCTTGGGTGAGCACTAAACTGTGGAAACCTGTCAACCTATATTCACCCCCCCCCCATTTTTGATTGTTACACTCTTATCAACACTCACTACCATTAGAAACTACTGAATAACATACTTCCTGTTTAAATGTGTTAAATAAAGGTGTTCCAACTGTATTTTCCCAACTTATTCTGTCCCTGGACTAGCTGATAGCTTTTTTTTTGCTAAGTTCTATCTGGTAGGTGTAGCCCCGCTCCATTCGCTCTGCTCACTTCACTCCCCTCCCACCCCCCATATCTTTACATTTATACCTATCCATACAACCACACCCCCTCACTTCCTCCCAAATCCCCCTCCCCTCTACTTCCTGTCCTCAAACTACTTCCCTTCTTTGCTCCTCCCCACACTTACCTACTATCCTCTATCAAAGACTACAATACCTTACTCCCACCCCTTCCTCTCATCCTCTGTTCTACATCACATAAAGTGACATGTCTCTTATAACTCAAACTATACTCTTACCTTCTCTACTCCTTATACTCTATCACCTCACCTCCTATCACTCATAGTAACCTATTCCCTATTTCCATCCCTCAAACACCACTCTTAACTCAAGTACTACATCACAACCTTATCTACTAATTTGTCCCTCCATCCTTCCCCCTACCACTCCCATTCCTAAAATAAAAGTATCTCCCCCCTCCCCTTTAAAACAAAAAAATAAAGTCCACTTACTCAAATTAAAACCCCATTACAAACCTCTACTTCTATCAGGTGACATTCATCCTAACCCAGACCCTACAGACACTACCCTGAACAATAACCCTCCTGTATCTAAACCTGCCAAACCCTCCAACCCACAAAAACAAGTACAATTCTGCTCTATCAATATCAGGAGCCTTGTAAATAAAGTTCAAGAACTCCATGCTTGGATAGCTAACTATACTCCTGACATAGTTACCCTAAATTAACCGTTAAAACCACACCATCTGGACAGTGAACTCATCCCTCCTGGCTATAATATCCTTAGACTAGATCGACCAAAAAGAAAAGGAGGAGGAGTCTCCATACTCTACTCCAATTGTCTCTCCCAAATCAGTCCCAAACTAGCCTTACCCTCCTTCTCACCAGCTGAACTCCTACTGACCAACTTCAAACGTAACAGCTTCAACACCATAACTGTTGCAGCAATCTATATTCAGGTCTATAGTATAACATCAAAGTCTTAAAACTTTGAATGTTATAATATCGCACCCATTCAATCAAAACACCAGAAAATCGAACAGTCAGAATAGCGAATTTTTTCCCAGGGAAAAAATTTGCTGTTCCGACAAACATACACACAACACAAGCACACCAAAATAAATAATCCACACACATACACTTCACAAAACCCTACACTAAACCATACATACACTACTAGCTATCCACTAACCTTAACCCAACCCTAACCCTAAGGTCCCTAACTATCGCACACCCACCTTACCCGCACCCTAACCCTAAAGTCCCTATCGCACACTCACTTTACCCGCTCCCTAACCCTAAAGTCCCTATCACACACTCACCTTACCCGCTCCCTAACCCTAAGGTCCCTATCGCACACTCACCTTTGTTTGCACACTTACCTTAATCCAGTCCGTCACCTTCGCTCCACAGTCGAGGAAATAGCGAAGCTGCAGAAACGGTCCACTGAATACTTTCCCTAGGAAAGTATTCGATATTCTGCAGCTTCGCTATTTTTAGCGTTCAGTGCATAGGGTTCGATATTATAACATTCAAAGTTTTAAGACTTCGATGTTATAATATAGATCCCTATATTCCCCCTGGTGATAATATTAACATACTCGAGAACATCCTATCTCGCCTCTCACAGACCATCCACAATGAAATCATTATACTGGGAGATGTAAATATTGATTGGCTTACAATACAAGCTCCCAACACTACTTTCTGTATAAACCTACATGGGTTTGAGCAGCTAATCACAACCCCAACCTACATTAATAAATCTCACCTACCTAGCTCTCTTCTTGACTGGATATTGGTCTCCCACATCAAAACTATCATAACTCCCAAACCCTTCCAAATGCTCTCAGCGACCACTGCCCTATAACGGTTACCAGACATAATCCCCACCTTACCAAACCTAACAAATGTATTACCACCCGCTCACTTTCTCATTTCTGTCCTAACTCCTTTATTCACCAACTCTCCAAAATTAACTGGTCTTACCTCACCACTCTTCCTTTAGATGAAGCTGTCCACTCCATTAACACTGCATTCCTAAACATTCTTAACTCCCTTGCTCCTCTTCGCACAATTAGAATCAAATCCAATACTGCTCCCTGGCTCACTAAATCTACCAGAATCCTCATGAAAGACTGGGATAGGATTTGGAAAATGTGGACTAAAACTAGGACCCCTTCTCTTCTTCAGAAATATAAAGAACTCAGAAATAAAATAAAAAAAATCATCCATTATGACAAAATAAACTTCTATGCCAATCCTCCCACTACTCTTAAATCTGACCCAAAGAAATTCTGGAGCTCTATTAAACAGATTTTACATCCAGGAAACCCTTCCTCTCCTAACCCATGTCCCAGTGCAACACCTGAAGACAGACAACAAATTAAACAATCACTTTATAAACTCAATAACCTCCATAATAAATCCCCCCCCCCAGAAACAACACTAGCACCCCCACAAACTCTATACCTCTTCCGAACCCTTCTAACTCCTTCTCTCTAAAAACAGTATCAACTAACTATGTAAAATATATCAACAACAAAGAAGTGGCATGCAAGTCCAATCAATGGCTTCAACAGAGATACTATTTATTCGACAAAGAACAGAAAATAAAATGTAAGCGCTTTCACAGTGTGTCCCACTGCTTCCTCAGATGTATACATATTTGAAATGGAGCTTCCACTTACATACTATTACCATCAGTCACTAACTGAAAGCACCTGTTCCATGCATTCTCTTCTCAAAGTCATATAATGCATGATCAAAAACAACATGTTGGATCCCATGTATTCTGATAAAAATACATCTAATGTACTTAAAGCACTTCAGTATTCTAAAAATATACAACACAAAACAATATATATATATCCGGGTCTCCTTCTAATGACCGAAACGCCGATTCGCCGACAGTGAAATAACCGACACGAAACGACCGACAACGCAGTTGACCGACACGCTCGAATCCCGACAGACGGAAGACCGACAAGGGGAATGTGTAAGCGCGACCTGGTAAGTATGCGATAGTGAGGGATTTAGGAGTAGGGAGCGGACAGGTAAGTGTGCAATACTCAGGGATGTAGGGTTAGGGTGTGTGATAGGTGAGTGTGCGGAAGTGTCGGAGTTTGGGGTTCGGGGTGTGTAAGTGAGTTAGGGTTAGGGTGCAGGTAGGGAGAGTGTGCGGTAGTGTCGGAGCTTGGGGTTGGGTGTAAGTGAGTTAGGGTTAGGGTGCAGGTAGGGAGAGTGTGGTAGTGTCGGAGCTTGGGGTTGGGTGTGTAAGTGAGTTAGGGTTAGGGTGCAGGTAGGGAGAGTGTGCGGTAGTGTCGGACCTTAGGGTTAGGGTTTGGGTTAGGGCTAGTGGATATGTGTTGTAGTGTACTGTGTTGTTTACGTGTAGTGTGTCGGTGTTATGGTGTTCGGTGTTTCGCGTTGTCGGGTTTGTGTGTTGTCGGTTTTCTGGCGTCGGTTATTTCACTGTCGTGAATCGGCGTTTCGGTCATTAGAAGTAGACCCATATCCGGGTCTCCTTCTAATGACCGAAACGCCGATTCGCCGACAGTGAAATAAGCGACACGAAACGACCGACAACGCAGTTGACCGACACGCTCGAATCCCGACAGACGGAAGACCGACAAGGGGAATGTGTAAGCGCGACCTGGTAAGTATGCGATAGTGAGGGATTTAGGAGTAGGGAGCGGACAGGTAAGTGTGCAATACTCAGGGATGTAGGGTTAGGGTGTGTGATAGGTGAGTGTGCGGAAGTGTCGGAGTTTGGGGTTCGGGGTGTGTAAGTGAGTTAGGGTTAGGGTGCAGGTAGGGAGAGTGCGGTAGTGTCGGAGCTTGGGGTTCGGTGTGTAAGTGAGTTAGGGTTAGGGTGCAGGTAGGGAGAGTGCGGTAGTGTCGGAGCTTGGGGTTCGGGTGTGTAAGTGAGTTAGGGTTAGGGTGCAGGTAGGGAGAGTGTGCGGTAGTGTCGGACCTTAGGGTTAGGGTTTGGGTTAGGGCTAGTGGATATGTGTTGTAGTGTACTGTGTTGTTTACGTGTAGTGTGTCGGTGTTATGGTGTTCGGTGTTTCGCGTTGTCGGGTTTGTGTGTTGTCGGTTTTCTGGCGTCGGTTATTTCACTGTCGGCGAATCGGCGTTTCGGTCATTAGAAATAGACCCATATATCCACATAAAATATATACAATGTACATAGAAAATGTATATATGTTACCACTCTAAAAATCTATAATACATATAAAAAAGGAGTGCATCTCACCCCCCTTTTTACATATGTAAAATATAACAGTCCCAGAAGTGTACTGAATATGTGTTAGTGTTTTAGGGGTCTACTCTTTAATATAGGCTTAATAGGGACCTTATCATTCAGACCCTTCCCAGAGTCAGCCCTAAGCCTAACTATCCATTTCGTTTCATTGGTTTCTGTTCTATTTCTCACGTCACCTTGTCTGCACACTACAAGACTGTTTAGAGTTGATAGTTTTAGATTATGAGCTATATCAG
The DNA here is from genome assembly GCF_019279795.1 of Protopterus annectens. Taxonomy (NCBI): domain Eukaryota; kingdom Metazoa; phylum Chordata; order Ceratodontiformes; family Protopteridae; genus Protopterus; species Protopterus annectens. The sequence goes on from NC_056728.1 coordinate 1,292,162,923, forward strand.
TATCTTGTCGTGGACAAAGCATTGGTTCCGGTCATGCAAGGTATGCCGAAAGTACATAAGGATCCTTTAAATCTACTGATGAGACCCATCATCTCAAGCAAGGGATGGTGTACCGAACCCATATCTATATATCTGGAAAAGGTCATGAGACCTCTGGTTGACCAAAACCAATATATCTTAAAAGATTCTAAAAATTTCTTAGTAAATCTATTTGAATTGTGTACCACTAATGGAAGCTTTACAGGCTACATTATGGTAAGTATCGATGTTCAATCACTATTTACAGTGATTCCCAATCAGCAGGGCATACATATGTTAAGGCGGTTTTTGGACAACCATTGGGAAGGGAACACAGCACAGAAAGAGTTGGTAACACTCCTAATGGAGCTTTTCCTTGAAAATAATGCTTTCATTTTTATGACCATATATATCTTCAATTAGATGGCGTAGCTATGGGCACACCATGTGCCAATAGCTATGCCAACATTGTTATGACCATATGGGAAAATGATTAAAAGGTAGATTCAACAGCCACATTAAGTTCTATAGGAGATTTGTGGATGATCTTTTCTTCATATGGGAAGGTACTGAAGATGAATTAGTTGAATGCTTTAGCTTTTTGGATAACACGTCTAGTTTTCTAAAATTCACTATGAAGAGTTCTACCATGCTATTAGACTTTCTTGACATCAAAATCAGTGTCACTGAGGAAGGTAAACTCACCACTGGTGTACACAGGAAAGACTGCTATAGAAATGCATATCTCCATAGAACAAGCATGCACCCACAACATGTGTTTGGAAATGTCTAGTCTACAAGATAAGTTCGTACAGAGAGGATATCAACAGAGGAAAGTGAAGAACATAATAGAAAAAGTTAAAGATGATAGAGGTGAACAAGGGAAACGTTATTTATCTGAGAGAGTAGTATGAAGGTTGACTAAGAGAAAGGGTAATAAAAAACATAGGATGTCTGAAATATGCTAACAATGTATGGATAGCCACTGATATATTCAAGATATATTGGTTGATTTTAACAGCGGACCCAAAAATTGAAGCAGTTGTAGGTACTAGGCCTAATTTTGGGTATAGGAATATGACTAACATTAAAAGGCAGTTATGCTACCCCAGATTTAACAACATGAACCAAAATAGAGAGGTTAAGGCATGTAGTAAATGTGTTTTTTGCCAATTTATTGACACGTCAAAACAATATCAGCATCCAGATTTAAACAGAACCTTTTGGTTCAAAGCAAATGGGACGTGACACAGAGCACATAGTGTATCTGGCTTCCTGTCAAATCTGTCAAGCCTTCTATGTAGGCAAAACTGATAGAAAATTTAAGCATAGAATTAAGGAGCACCTGTATGACATTCACAAGGAGGTCATAACGAATGCGTTAGCCAAGCATGTGAAGAACACCACAGAACAACATAACTTTAAGTTCTTTATGATTGAAAACAGTAGACAAGGTGATGTGAGAAATGGAACAGAAACCAACGAAACCAAATGGATAGTTAGGCTTAGGGCTGACTCTGGGAAGGGTCTGAATGATGAGCCTATATTAAAGAGTAGACCCCTAAAACACTAACACATATTCAGTACACTTCTGGGACTGTTATATTTTACATATGTAAAAAGGGGGGTGAGATACACTCCTTTTTTATATGTATTATAGGTTTTTAAAGTTGTAACATATATACATTTTCTATGTACATTGTATATATTTTATGTGGATATATATATTGTTCTGTGTTATATATTTTTAGAATACTGAAGTGGTTTAAGTACATTAGATGTATTTTTATCAGAATACATGGGATCCAACATGTTGTTTTTGATCATGCATTATATGACTTTAAGAAGAGAATGCATGGAGCAGGTGCTTTCAATTAGTGACTGATGGTAATAGTATGTAAGTGGAAGCTCCATTTCAAATATGTATATGTCTGAGGAAGCAGTGGGACAACACTGCAAAAGCACTTATGTTTTATTTTCTGTTCTTTGTCAAATAAATAGTATTTCTGTTGAAGCCATTGGTTGGACTTGCATTCCACTTCTTTGTTGTTGCTATATTCTATATTTTCTTGGTTTGCAAGCCTTCATCCAGATCTACAAGGAACTTTTTGTCTGGATCTAACTATGTAAAATCATTACTCACTAAACTTAAACTTTGCTCCCCATCTGTTGACAAGCTACCCTCTTACTTCCTGCAGATTGCCTCTGAACCTCTTGCCTATCCTGTATCCATCTTGATGAACTGATCCATTTCTGAATCCTATGTCCCCACTGTATGGAAGAATTTCTTTACTCTACCCATTCACAAAGGGGGTAACTCCTCAGACATCCAACTTCTGACAGATTGCCATACTCTCTCCGCTCTCAAAAATCCTAGAGAAATGCATTCACAAGCAGGTAATGCATTACCTTCACCAGGAAAACCTTCTCACACCCACACATCATGGTTTCCGTCCCAAGCATAGCACAACTACTGCACTTATATCATTCATCAACACAGTCTCCCTTCCTCATGATAACAATAAACTTGTCTCATGCCTATTCCTAGACATTTCTAAAGCCTTTGACACTGTCTCTCACCCACTCCTTCTAGACAAGCTCACTAACTTACATTTCTCTCCCCCTACTATCTCCTGGTTCTCCAGCTATCTCTCTACCCACCAGCAATCAGTCAAATGGCTCTATACACTATCCTCCTCTCTCACCATACAAATTGGAGTTCCCAAAGTGTCCATTCTTGGACCACTACTCTTTAATATTTTCACCAACTTGCTCTATTCCTCTTGTCCCCAGTCATCTCTTGCGCAATATGCTGATGACTCTACTGTTATAACCATTGCTGACAACCCAATTGACCTCCACTCAACTACCCAGGCATCCTTCCACACCATTGAGACTTGGCTTAGTGATAACAAACTAATACTTAATCCAAAAAAAAAGTAAGCTCCTAATCTTCCTTCCTAAAAACTCACCACACTCAAAAGTACATTTACCATCTTATCCTGCAACAACACTACCATCTCAGCTGAATCTAGTACTAAATTGCTAGGTGTAACAACAGATGATCAGCTTAAGTTTGAGCTACATATTACTAACCCGGTAAAAAGAACTCATCAGAAACTTGGACACCTTTTCCGTAGTAAGAAATACTTAACTAACACTGCCCGAATAACTGTCTCCCAGGCTTTATTACTCGCAACACTCCTGTACAGCTGCCATATATTCACAAACCTAAATTCTACACTTATTTCCAAGCTTGAAACTACCTATAATAAGATTGCCAGATTTGCAGCTAACCAAACCTACAAGTCACACCACTGCTTAGCACTACAGCAACTAGACTGGCTAGAATCCCCTTAGCTGCTCCAACTATACCAACTACAAATCATCCACTCCATCCTCTATCTACCCTCCTTCTGCCCCAGCCTCTCCACTATCATATCCAAATATTCCCCTGCTAGGATGCTATGCAGCTCAAATCAAGAATTATTAGACATCTACAAACCCAAAACCAAAATAGGTTGCTTTCTCTGAAACTATAACCCAGCTACATCCTGGAACCAACTCCCCTTGGAAATAAAATTCCTCCAGCATAGCAAAAGTTTCAAATTAGCCACAAGGAAATACCTAAAAATAAAATGGTCTTGCCACTGTAGCCAACCACCCTGAAACCACCATCCTTTCACCACCTCACTCTTAATGTATCTCTAACACTATTCCCCTGCCTCTTCTACCTCTTCCCTTCCTCTGTCTCCAACCACTCTTAATTCTTTCAGTCTCAATACAACCTACCTGTCTAGTCTATCGCCTATACTCTATCTCCCCTACATCTCCTACTAGCCATTCCTACTTTCCTTTCTTGTTCCGAACTCCTATACAACTAGATCCTACCCACTTTAAATAAGCATCTGCCTAACTATTAACTCATTTTGCTCTAAGCAGTTTAAATGATGTTGTAACTAGTCACATATTCTCCTGCTAATTGTTAAAACCTTGTTTGTAACGACTCTCATACTTGCCTGCCAATTGTTAATACTCTGTATATATATATATATATATATATATATATATATATATATATATATATATATGTATATATATTGCCTGACGGGCTGTTTTTCTCTCCAGGTCTTTGCTTGTAAGATCCTAAAGCTGATTGTTACTACTATGTTACTTAAATTTAATAAATTGTTTTTTTGTCCTGAGGAGCTTTTCTCCCCGGGTCTCTGCTGAAAATGAACCAAAAGCTCAGTCAGACTAACCCAGTTAACAAATGTAAAATAAATAATAAATAAATAAATAAATACTTTTTTTTTTTTTTTTGTTAAGAAAAGTCTCCAGGTCCAAAGAGTAGGCTGGACTCAAGCCAGAATCCGTTGTTCTCAAAATGGCTTATAATCAGACTCATACTTTGCTTTGTAATAATAACAACTTGTATATCACATCCATCATCTACATCTCTTATTCTTGAATGCTTACTTGGTAATGTCAAAGAACAGATAAAATATCCACAGACCTGATAGATTGGTAACATCATCCATGAATGGCAGAGTTAACTCTCTGCATTGTTACATAATAAGTTTCATAACTGTGGACTAAAATAAACTGTCTGAAATGGCCAGAAACAACCTCAGCAAAATAAAGTAGTCATCACTGATAAAAAACTACTGATGTAATGAGGTAAGAACATTTGTAGACTCCAATGAGGATTCAGCTAGCATGGTAGTTTATATACATTTTGACAACAAACTCACTCTGGGATTCAGAAAGAGTTATTTAGAATACTAAACCAATTCACCAGCAGATAACCCCTCACTGTAACCCTTTCCATTTGATTGACCACCCTACTTCACTGATTTACCATGAGAGGAAGCATAGCATGAAAGGCTGCCCACCAGCTATGGTAGGTGCTAATTAACCAATCCAGGGAATGCCTAAGGATAATTGGTCACGTTTTCCCATAAATGCCTAAGGATGCCAATTTGTGCTGCCAAGCAATCTAGAAAATTCACTTGGCTGTATAAATTGCTATGGTCAACAAAAACATTTAACTCAACCTAAAGTTGTTGGTCACCCAATAAAGTCCATGAAAGAATATGAGATGTAGGTAAGTTCAGCAAAGTTCTACAGAACCATAGGGATGATAGTTTTGTGTGTGTGTGTGTGTGTGTGTGTGTGTGTGTGTGTGTGTGTGTGTGTGTGTGTGTGTGTGTGTGTGTGTGTGTGCACACGAGTGTGTTTGCGTACATGCACTTGTCTGTCAGAATGTGCATGTGAGTGAATGGGTACGTGTGCCCATGAGTCTAAGTATGTGTAGGGGAAGGAGTATGATGTTGAGTGGATGTCTGTGTGCATGTGGGAATGTCTGGAAATGTGTGTATGTGTGTGTGTGTGTGTGTGTGTGTGTGTGTGTGTGTGTGTGTGTGTGTGTGTGTGTGTGTGTGCGCGCGCGCGAGAGAGAGAGAGTGTGTTGGGGGAGCCTGTCATACCCCTCAATGTTGTTGCTCAAGAATTCTAAGTAAAGCCAAACATAATGGGTGGATAAATATCTAGAATCATGGACCATTGCAAATATTGCTCTAATCACTTCCAAGGTTACTAGCACAGCAGATTTTGCCTCAGCATGCATTTTCTAAATGACAACAAGTATGGAACTGTAATGTCTGGAATTATTGTCTATCTGTTATCCTCGGTGATTTCCCAGAATATCCAAAATTTTATTAGGGATAGGGCAAATATATATATATATATATATATATATAGAGAGAGAGAGAGAGAGATTCTGCAAACATTCTGGAGAGTTGAGAGGCACAGTGCCTGAACCAATCTGATGTCTGAACCCCCAGATGACACTATGCACAGTGCCTGAACCAATCTGATCCTTGAACCCCCAGATGACACTACCATAGAAAAAGGATTTCAACGTGAGTGGTAAGAACATGTGATTCAGAGACATGTAAATTAGATGATAATGAGGGCTTCTGAACTGTGGCTAAAGCTGTCCCTAAATGACATTTTTCAAAATCGTGTAAATCAACCTACCTGTGGTAGGCAGTTTATATACTTACAGTTAAGTGTCTCTGAATCCCAAGGTCAGTTTAATTGCACTACCACAATAAAGGATTTCCTAGTATTTCACTTCAAGGGAGTGTTCACTGAAATCATGTAAAAAAAAGTTTTTTTTTTCAGCATTTCAGATGACTTATGTCAAGCAATTGCAAATCCATTAGCTGGTCTTTTTTTCTATCTACCAGGAGAGCTTTGCAGTTGCATATGAACTGTCTGTAGGCCCAGGCAATTAATCGGGAAATGGCTTAATTATGAACTTTATGACATTTGTATGGAAAACACTAAAATTAATGAATAAAGGAGAGCTAACATGCAGTTCAGTGAAAAATAAATGAAATCTGATATTTTAAAGGCAATAAAAGCACATGCATTCCTAGCAACATCAATCACTTCATTATAAATCACAACAATACAAAATATATTCATTTAATGGTATCCATGTCACTTTTCCTTAATGCTAAAAACAAATAAATGAGTGTATGCAAGCTTTTTTTCATATCTTGGAGGGAAGTTGAGACTGAAAAGAATTGATGGTGTGGGTGCAGGAAGGAACACGGGCTTTAGCATGCATTTTCAGCATGACTAAACCTAACTTTAGAATGGGTAAAACCTGTGGGTGTAGATGTCTATTTGTGGCATCTGCCTGTATATGGAAGGGGTAACTTCCCTTTTTTTTGGAAAGTTTATACAGTTGCGTGTGTTTGATGTGAGTTAAAAGAGGTTGGGGATTAAAATGAAAACGTACATTTTTTTTTGTTTGTTTATTTCTTTGTTTCTTGTGTTTTTTACTGAAACAAAAGTCTGGGAAATGTGACATGGGTCCAAACAAAGATGAGAAGCATATAAGATCAGCCTGCCAAACATTAATATGTGCACATAAGTTGCAAGTCAGAAACATAGTCCAGAAAATCTGTCATGTAGAATATGTGAAACTAATAACATCTTATCAGAATGATCGCCTTATCAATCATATCACAGAATGTGAATGGCACTGTAGACATGGACAAGAAACAAAGAGTATTGAGTTAAATAAAGAAGTTGATGATGCAAAATTACAGGAGACACGCTTAGACTGAAATGAGTATTTAAATTTGGCAAAGGAAGAAAGAATGTCAGATTGGCTATTTAGCAGAGTACCAGGACAAAATAAAAGATTGGGAGGTAATAATACTGATTGCAAGAGGGACTCTAATAGTAATGGATAAGGAGAAGAAATACAATAATGGTAGGTTTGTGGAAATAAGGAGCTGGTGGCAGAAAAAGAGGATTACACTGACATGTATTTATATTCCACCTAAAATTATGATTAAGGAGTTTGAGAATTAAGGAAAGAGAATTATCTTCCAAGAGGGAATATTACTTTGGTGACTGGAACATGGAGTGCAATAATAAAGATACATCAAGGGTTCTAGAAGGGAAAATACAGCAAAAATGTACATATTTTGAAGAAATATATTAGAATATTTGGAATAGAACATGTGCGATTACTATCAGGAACCTATGCAGAATGTATATATTATTCAGGTACAATAACTGGGTTAGATTAGATAGAAATTACATTTCAAAGGGACATGGGTTCTAATTGAAAGTATTAAAATATATCTGATACCTACTTCACACCATGTACCGCTAAAGGATAATGTAAAGATGCACTGTAATTCAGTAAAAATGAGTCACACGCACTGTCCTACTTACCAGCTTGAAAGGGAGGAAGTTAAAGAATGGTGCTGGAAATTATTCTGGAGTTGTTATAGAAGACATACATTTCATTAGAAAGGGTGGCTGACAACTGAGGTAAAATGAAAATGGAATTTAAAAACATGGAAGAAATGAGAGAGAAAGATATAGGAAAGAAGTAATAAGATTTTTAGACAGATTATCAAAGGCTAAATTGATGCCGATTGAAGGAAATATTACAGAACAAGAAGGTGAGCAACTATTGAGTGCTAAAATGTAATAATAAGGGAATATTTGAATAATATGTGTGAGTTTACAGGTGTTACTGTTAAGCAAACAGTTTTTTTTACAAGCCCAGAACACAAAGACTATTAACAAGATTACTTACTTAACAGACAATAGAAAGGGGTGATGCCATATTTAGGAAGCATATAATTAAAGAAATAACCAGATACCCTTTACAGCTATTACAAATATCTTGGAAATTATATGAAAATATTTAGTGAGCATAGAAATGGTAAACAAAGAAACAACATAAATGGAAATATTTATGGAAAACTTAGATATTTTGAGGTTAATGAAAGATGAGGTTCAAGAATTAATAGCTAAAATGGGGATGGGCAGATAATATTCCTGTAAAAGCTTGGAAGTTGGGGGAATGGAAGAAACAGATAAAGATTTGGAAGGTTTTGATTGACAGTTTAAAAAAAAGGCTAATACCAGCATCTTGGAAGAAAGATGTAATAGCTGTACTACCCAAAAAGGGCATAGACCCTTTAAACCCAATTTCATAAAGATCAATTTTAATTTTGAATCGTTATTATAAAATATGTATGCCTATACTAGCTAAAAGAATGGTTAAGGTATTGCTGAAACTGACAGTTATAGATCAATGTGATTTTGTGAAGGGAGGCAAACATTTCATAACATTAACAGAATAATGATGATCCACATGGTAGCAGAGTGCAAGAACACTCCGCAATTGTTTGCAAGTTTCGATGAAGAGAAGGTATTCAGTACAGGTAACTGGGATTTTATGAGTAGGACAATGAAGGCATTTGCATTTCCATAAAGAATAAAGGGGTTAATTGGGAAGATATATGAAAGGTCAGAGGCAAAAATCAAGGTGGGAGGGTTCCCCTGTCAAGTTGTGTTTGAACAGATGAACCACGCAGAGTTGTCCTGTTTCCCCTTTGTTATTCGCCTTATGCATAGAGCCACTGGCAAAGAAAACAAGGGACTCACATGCTCAAGGATATAACTGATGTGGTACTCAAGATAATTTTGCCTTATTTTCAAATGATATTATTTTGTACCTGATAAATCCAGAAAAGGATATGTTAGTGTTGTGGAACATTTTAAGGCATTTTTAATTTTTTTTTTTTTTTTTTTTTTTTTTTTTTGTGGTAAAGTATTTCGCCTCACATAAATTGGTTCAGCAATACTCATATGTATAAGGACATGATAGATGAATATTTAGGTGAATAAAACAAAAAGATAGTATTATAGCAGCTAAGGATATGTGGGAATAGACTAAACAAAAGAAAAAATACAAAACTGAGAAGCTGGAAGCTCTGGACTATGGATATTGATAGAAAAGCACAAGCAGTGAAATGTTTATATACCCTGGCATGTGATTATCAATCAGATGAAAAGCTGTGGACATGATTCATAAAGAACTGAAGGAGTTTTTTGAGGAAAGAAAAGAGACAAGTGTTATGTGGGATAAGCTGTTTCTCCCCCAAAGAACAAGGTAGTTTAGAATTATCAGATTTGTGTAAGAGCTACAACAGTGTCTCGTTCATATACATAACACAGACAGAAGACTACAAATGAAATTGGAAAGAAATTATGTTGAAACACTGGAATGGTGTTTATAAAATAAGAAGGGGTAGAATTTTAGATGACGGCTCTTAAGGAGAACAAGAAATGTATTAAAAAAAATAACCATCAAAAATATTATATTTACAACATATTAGAGAGTATTTTCAGAAGTAAGCCAACTCAGGAATAGAGAAAGGTGATTTGACCAATACTAATGTCTCCAACTGAGGACACAGAAAATAAGCAAGATGGTACTGAAATGCATTAGAGGAAATTAGAAAAGGAAGCAAGGTATTATGGGAAATTCACTGGGAAGGGAAAAGTCATAGAGTTGTATGAGGCCAATCAGACATTTGTATTGCACATTGGAGACTGCTTTCCTACCAGGGATTGATAGAATAGAGGCAAAGAGAAAATGATAGGAGAGTGTTAGATGAAAGACCAACTCTGCCTGAGTTTATAGCTGAGTCAAGAATACAAGTTGTGATAAAAAGGGATAATTAGTAGGGCAAATAAAATAATGCATGATACATATAAGAATAAGTCAAAATAAATTCAAAAGGACTGGACACGGTAATGGAAAAGCTGAAGCAGTATTCAAAGAAACAATGGGCAACAAAACAGATAAGGTTGGGATTTTTGCATGGAAGTATTTGCATATCAATTTTATACCCCAAGTAGACAACAGACCAATTTTCCACAGGTAGACATCAGTTTTTTTTTTTTTTGGGGGGGGGTGACAGGAATGGAGGGGTGCTTGAGAACATGTTTTGGGAATGCATTGAATTGATATTTTTTAAAAGTTCCCTATAAGGTAATTTGCCAGAAATGTTGGGTGAGCAAATTATGCAACTGATGAAATGTTTCTTTTGAGATGGGATATAGAAACTGAATTGCCTAGACATTGTAGGGTCCTATTATGTTTAATACTATTGGTTCTCAAAAAGTAATTACCAGAAAATATAAATCAAAATCTAAACCAACCACAACAAAATTATTGAATGTTGTAAAGGAGATAAAAGAATTGGAGGAGGGATCTTTAGAAAAGGGAAGGAGCAAACAGCATAGAAATAAATAGAATCCATGGAAACAATGCATGCAGAACAATGTTCAGGAGAAGGAATGAAATTTCATGGAAAGCAGGACTTGAAAAATCTATGTAATGTTAAACTGAATGATAATTGTTAAGATAAGAAACCATATATGTATAATACATGTAAAAGAAAAATCTTTGTAATGCCTTTCTTTTCTCTTTTATAACTGTATGTGTACCCATGTCACTGTAAATGCAAGACATTAATAAAAGTGTTTCAAAAACACTGATTCGGTGGATGTCACTGTGTCCTTAGTGCATTCTATCATTTTCATCTAACAACCTCAACAAAGTGGACATGTGGTTTGTGAGAAGCCATGTTTGCTGACACAAAATGAGCCTCTGAATCACTTGTCCGTACTTCACTAATAGCTCAGCTTAGGGCTCTCAAGTTTGGTTAAGGTGAACTGACATGTTTGCAAACTTCCTTTATTAGTAGAACTACTAAAGTAAATGATGATTATGTTTTATCTACTAAAAGTGAAGTCTCTGAAAGAGTTCCTTTGGATCAGAACGGGGATATCTGCTATTTTCTTTTTGCACTGCAAACCAATCTCTGGCTCTAGCAGCCTTTATCATACTCTATATTCAGCCTTTATTTTAGACAAAACCTTCCAGATTATTCTTCTTCTTCTTCTTTCGGCTGCTCCAGTTAGGGGTCACCACAGTGGATCATCTGTTTCCATTTCTTCCTGTCCTCTGCATCTTGCTCTGTCACACCAACCACCTGCATGTCTTCTCTCACCACATCCATAAACCTTATCTTAGGCCCTCTTCTTTTCCTGTTACCAGGCAGCTTCATCCTTAATATCTTTTTCCCAATATACTCTGCATCCATCCTCAAAACATGTCCAAACCAATGTAATTTTTCCTCTCTAGCTTTGTCTCCAAACCTTCCAACCAGGGCTGACCCTCTAATATACTTATTCCAAATCCTGTCCACCCTCGTCGCACCCAGTGCAAACCTTAACATCTTTAACTCTGCCACGTCCAGCTCTGACTCCTGCCTTTTTGTCAGTGCCACTGTATCCAACACATATAACATAGCTGATCTCACTACCCTCTTGTAGACCTTCCCTTTCACTCTTACTGGTACTCGTCTGTCACAAATCACTCCTGACACTCTTCTCCACCCACTACATATTGCCTGTACTCTCTTCTTCACCTCTCTTCCACACTCACCATTATATCCTTCATATATTAAAACAAATCTCAAGATACACTTGGAATTGATTTCACAGTAAAAAGCTACAGGTGAGCACTACAAATATTAATGTGATAATGGTTGATCTGCACCAACATACAAGCCAGCACTCCTCACACTATGGTGAATGGATAAATAAATAGCGCAATTCTTTACTAAGCAAACATAGTTTTATTCCACCACAACAGCATACCGATTTTGGCTTAATTACCTTCATCAGAAGCACTGATGGTTTGTGTTTTGGTATATATCAAATGTTTTTTGCTGCGCACCTGGCCTTACTTGCATGAACTGTTTCTGAAACTGAAATGTTTGATCTGCACTGAATTCTGATAAACGTACCTGTTTTTGCCCGTACTAACTGATGCACTTAGTATGCAAATAATGAATTTCTAGTATGTGAAGTATGGTTTAACCACCTGATCTCATTTGATCACCTGGCTCACTTGGTGGCCATGAAGAACAGAACCCAGTTTAAGATGGCCCTGCAAGATAAACATGCATTTTGTCCCTGAAGCGAGACAATTTGGAGAAATACATTCATACTTAGATTATAACCCTTTACTAATTGAACTAAATAGCACCTGTACCACGAAACTGCATCTTAGACTCAGGGCAATCTATCAGCTCATATATGAGAATGCTGTTATTCATTCTGTCAAGTCTCCTGTCTCCTTATCACAGAAATGACCTGCCAGTCTCTTAACTCTTTAACATGAGAAGTACTAGACAGAGATTACAGCTAAAGACTCAGAGCTATTTACCAAGGTCATAAACAAGAAGCTTCTTGATTCTTGGCAGAACAAGAGGAAACTTACTGAAGGAGAATAAAACATCTCTTAGATCTGGGATAAGCTATCGGACAGTGCTACAAGGATTATAGGTCAGAGCCTTGAAAGAAACATGTAACCATTATAAAATGTTGGCATTGTGTGTAACATGATGTGACTTAAATTACTGTTATGGGGAAATTGATTATTTACTTTGGTTTAAGCCTTTATTCAACTCATGTTGTGGCTGTGAATTGGGCCAGTCATACTAAGTGAACTGTAAAGCTAGACACTTTGTAGGATGGGCTTGTTATAAATAGGCATATGTACTGTACTCTGTCAATCTTGTACTGTGTGTTTATCTCTGGTCAAGGTCATAGCTGAACTTGGTCAATGGTCAGTTCAGTTACCCTGTAATAAAAATAAAAAATACTAAAATGTTGTGGTTATATATTAAATTATATTATATTATATTGTATTGTATTATATTATATTATATTATATTATATTATATTATATTATATTATATTATATTATATTATATTATATTATATTCATTTTGGTCCAATAATACGATTGTCAACCTGATTACAGTTTATGCTTTCATAGGTTCATAGGTTCATAGGTTCATACTAGGCTATCTGCCCTAGGGCATTTATAAGCCTAGCCAGAGTGTGTTTGGCTTTCGCCACCCATTTTAAATTAATTTTGCTATGCCCTTTTTTGAGGTTAGTATACTGTGCCTCTGTCTAACAGTGACACAGAAGTGATACCCGGGGTAAACCTACTATCTCCCATCCGCTCATCAAGATTCCTCTTGAAGAGAGTCAATGAGGGACTCTGCCTAACCTGGACTGGGATTTTATTCCAGAGTGAAGGGAACCTCTGGGTTATGAATCTGTCCCTCCAGCATGTCCTATTTATTTCAGTGGTGAGGTTCAAGTCTCATGAGTGCGTAGCTCGATGGGATTTGGATTTTCTGAGGTGCACCATGTCCATTAATTCCAGGTTGGACATGGCTTTATACATCAGGCACAGATCGCCTCTGAGCAGGCGGTATGCCACAGAGTAGAGCTGGAGTTTCTTTAACCGGGCAGCATATGGCATCTGTTTGAGCCCTATGATCTTCTTGGTAAGGTACTTTTGGGGTCTTTCCAGTTGCTGCAGGTGTCTGGTAAGGTACATCCCAAAAGGGGCATTGTACTCAATTATGGGCCTGATGAGGGATGAGTAAAGAGGCACGATGACCTCCCCTGATCTAGATGTGAATCCCTTCATGATTAGGTGGGCTATATAAAATGTTTTTCTAACCACTTTGGCCACGTGGTTGTCAAATGAGAGATTGCTATCAACTTGGGTCCCCAGGCCCCTAATTACTTCTTCTGTACTTAATGGATTACCACCTATGTGCTAATTTGTGGGCACTTTGTTTTTGCCAAAGGGGATGACTATATTTCTTTATAGTGCAGAGCAATATTTTGTGAAACAGGAAAGGAAAGCATTGCCACTTGTCCAGGACTTGAGCCCAGGATGTCCTACATTCCACATGGTTGTCACTTCCTCTCAGCTGTTAGGTATTTATCTTCCTTTAAGAGCAGTTATTTCTCCTTTCAGCTAGGAAAACAACATTATAGCGATTTTTTTTTTATGCACCCATACATGTACCCAAATGCAGTGTACAATCCTCAGCCTAACATTGGTTTAACAAATGAAGCAGGAAAAGAATCCATAAATCTTTTCCTAGGAGCTGAACCTTAGACTTCTTATATTATGTGCAACTTTCAGAGCCTCTGGACTAACAAGGAGTTTCTGGATAGTTGGTATTGGGTTTACCTTAAGAATGTTTTACACACACAAGCTGTTCATTGATTAGCACCACATATCATCTATGAAGTGAGTACAAATAGCCTGCTTTCTAGCTCTGTTTTCCCCACAGTACATTGTTTTCTTTGACCACATTTTATGATAGAAGCAGGTTCGCATGACTCCACTTGCAGCGTATAGCATTAAACAAGGTGTAGTTCATTTTTCTGTCAATCCATGCTTGGCATGGTGCATTAAATGACGAATCTGTGACATTTTTTTTACCAGGTCATATGGCACTACCTAGCATATGCAAAGAAAAAGGCCCAACACAATGTCACTACTGGCATTCACAAAAGACAATAATAATAATAATAATAATAATAATAACAATAATCATAATAATAATACTTGGTGGTGTTAAATACCTAAGGTATTTAATCAAACCATTTCTATGTATGGGGTACTGTTACATGATTACAAACAGAAAAATCAAGCAGCTGGGGATGATTTTGCATTCCTGATAAGAAGCTGCTTTCTTTTTTCTTTGTTTTTTTTTTTTTTTTTTGCCCTGAATGAGTCCACCTTCAGATTTATTCCATTGCTAAGTAACTAATCACCCTTACAAACAGAATACAATCAGGTACAATGCAGAAAAAAACAGATGTGTGTTTATAGGCACATACCTCCTGCCGATATGAGAAACAAACAGTATAATATATGAAGTAAAAGCAATAGAAACCTGAAAGCAGAGAATAAGGTATAAATAAAAGAAGTCAGAGTGAACATAATGTGCTAAACAAAAATAATCATGTGTCAAATATAAAAGCCCAAAGCAGAATCTTGTTTAAAGAAAGCCAACAGATGACTAGCTGTTCAGAATTGCAGCACAAATGCTAGTCCCAACCAAAAATGTACCTCTTTTTGATTGAATTCTGCAAAAAGGTAGCTGTCTAACATGTCAACACTAATGCTAATTTTATCCATAATGTTGTGTCTCTCCAGTAAAATGAAGCATAAACACAAAGCCCTCTCATCTCAGCTTCCTATCCAACCAGGGAATACACAACAACTTCTATGCCGACTGGCCAAATTCCCAAAGTGCAAACAAAGCTGCAAGTAAAGTCCAAGCAACACGTCCCTTCTGAAACAAACATTCTGATAGAAAGTACAGACTCCCTGGGCTTACTGAGCTGAATCAAACAGCCAGACTGCAGCAAAGCAGCAGGATGCCAGAAGTAGGGGCACGATTTGAAACAAAAGAGCAGGCCACGCGTGTAAAGCAACTAAAGAATCCCATAGCATTTCAGAAAAAATGTTAATGATAAACTAGAAATGATGATGAAAAGTCCAAATTGCAGTGATGATAGACCTAATCTGTAAACAACAGCAGGAAAAATAACAAAATAAGCAGTATAAACCGTGCATTAATGTCCATATGTATCCAACTGCCACCATCTTCTGACTAATGGACACCTTAAGGTACCATCTGTAGATGAGACTCAGCTCATCTTATCGGTATATCCACTGTCAGATAAGTATTCCCTTTTACTACTTATCTTATCGGTATATACACTGTCAGATAAGTATTCCCTTTTACTACTTATCTTATCGGTATATACACTGTCAGATAAGTATTCCCTTTTACTACTTATCTTATCGGTATATACACTGTCAGATAAGTATTCCCTTTTACTACTTATCGGTATATACACTGTCAGATAAGTATTCCCTTTTACTACTTATCTTATCGGTATATACACTGTCAGATAAGTATTCCCTTTTACTACTTATCTTATCGGTATATACACTGTCAGATAAGTATTCCCTTTTACTTATCGGTATATACACTGTCAGATAAGTATTCCCTTTTACTACTTATCTTATCGGTATATACACTGTCAGATAAGTATTCCCTTTTACTACTTATCGGTATATCCACTGTCAGATAAGTATTCCCTTTTACTACTTATCGGTATATCCACTGTCAGATAAGTATTCCCTTTTACTACTTATCTTATCGGTATATACACTGTCAGATAAGTATTCCCTTTTACTACTTATCTTATCGGTATATACACTGTCAGATAAGTATTCCCTTTTACTACTTATCTTATCGGTATATACACTGTCAGATAAGTATTCCTTTACTACTTATCTTATCGGTATATACACTGTCAGATAAGTATTCCTTTACTACTTATCTTATCGGTATATCCACTGTCAGATAAGTATTCCTTTACTACTTATCTTATCGGTATATACACTGTCAGATAAGTATTCCCTTTTACTACTTATCTTATCGGTATATACACTGTCAGATAAGTATTCCTTTACTACTTATCTTATCGGTATATACACTGTCAGATAAGTATTCCCTTTTACTACTTATCTTATCGGTATATACACTGTCAGATAAGTATTCCTTTACTACTTATCTTATCGGTATATACACTGTCAGATAAGTATTCCCTTTTACTACTTATCTTATCGGTATATACACTGTCAGATAAGTATTCCTTTACTACTTATCTTATCGGTATATACACTGTCAGATAAGTATTCCTTTACTACTTATCTTATCGGTATATACACTGTCAGATAAGTATTCCTTTACTACTTATCTTATCGGTATATACACTGTCAGATAAGTATTCCTTTACTACTTATCTTATCGGTATATACACTGTCAGATAAGTATTCCTTTACTACTTATCTTATCGGTATATACACTGTCAGATAAGTATTCCTTTACTACTTATCTTATCGGTATATACACTGTCAGATAAGTATTCCTTTACTACTTATCTTATCGGTATATACACTGTCAGATAAGTATTCCTTTACTACTTATCTTATCGGTATATACACTGTCAGATAAGTATTCCTTTACTACTTATCTTATCGGTATATACACTGTCAGATAAGTATTCCTTTACTACTTATCTTATCGGTATATACACTGTCAGATAAGTATTCCTTTACTACTTATCTTATCGGTATATACACTGTCAGATAAGTATTCCTTTACTACTTATCTTATCGGTATATACACTGTCAGATAAGTATTCCTTAACTACTTATCTTATCGGTATATACACTGTCAGATAAGTATTCCCTTTTACTACTTATCTTATCGGTATATACACTGTCAGATAAGTATTCCCTTTTACTACTTATCTTATCGGTATATCCACTGTCAGATAAGTATTCCCTTTTACTACTTATCTTATCGGTATATCCACTGTCAGATAAGTATTCCTTTACTACTTATCTTATCGGTATATCCACTGTCAGATAAGTATTCCTTTACTACTTATCTTATCGGTATATCCACTGTCAGATAAGTATTCCCTTTTACTACTTATCTTATCGGTATATCCACTGTCAGATAAGTATTCCTTTACTACTTATCTTATCGGTATATCCACTGTCAGATAAGTATTCCCTTTTACTACTTATCTTATCGGTATATCCACTGTCAGATAAGTATTCCCTTTTACTACTTATCTTATCGGTATATCCACTGTCAGATAAGTATTCCCTTTACTACTTATCTTATCGGTATATCCACTGTCAGATAAGTATTCCCTTTTACTACTTATCTTATCGGTATATACACTGTCAGATAAGTATTCCCTTTTACTACTTATCTTATCGGTATATACACTGTCAGATAAGTATTCCCTTTTACTACTTATCTTATCGGTATATACACTGTCAGATAAGTATTCCTTTACTACTTATCTTATCGGTATATACACTGTCAGATAAGTATTCCTTTACTACTTATCTTATCGGTATATACACTGTCAGATAAGTATTCCTTTACTACTTATCTTATCGGTATATACACTGTCAGATAAGTATTCCTTTACTACTTATCTTATCGGTATATACACTGTCAGATAAGTATTCCCTTTTACTACTTATCTTATCGGTATATACACTGTCAGATAAGTATTCCCTTTTACTACTTATCTTATCGGTATATACACTGTCAGATAAGTACTCCCCTTTACTACTTATCTTATCGGTATATACACTGTCAGATAAGTATTCCCCTTTACTACTTATCTTATCGGTATATACACTGTCAGATAAGTATTCCCTTTTACTACTTATCTTATCGGTATATACACTGTCAGATAAGTATTCCTTTACTACTTATCTTATCGGTATATACACTGTCAGATAAGTATTCCCTTTTACTACTTATCTTATCGGTATATACACTGTCAGATAAGTATTCCCTTTAACTACTTATCTTATCGGTATATACACTGTCAGATAAGTATTCCCTTTTACTACTTATCTTATCGGTATATACACTGTCAGGTAAGTATTCCTTTACTACTTATCTTATCGGTATATACACTGTCAGATAAGTATTCCCTTTTACTACTTATCTTATCGGTATATACACTGTCAGATAAGTATTCCCTTTTACTACTTATCTTATCGGTATATCCACTGTCAGATAAGTATTCCCTTTTACTACTTATCTTATCGGTATATACACTGTCAGATAAGTATTCCCTTTTACTACTTATCTTATCGGTATATCCACTGTCAGATAAGTATTCCTTTACTACTTATCTTATCGGTATATCCACTGTCAGATAAGTATTCCTTTACTACTTATCTTATTGGTATATCCACTGTCAGATAAGTATTCCCTTTTACTACTTATCTTATCGGTATATCCACTGTCAGATAAGTATTCCCTTTTACTACTTATCTTATTGGTATATCCACTGTCAGATAAGTATTCCCTTTTACTACTTATCTTATCGGTATATCCACTGTCAGATAAGTATTCCCTTTTACTACTTATCTTATCGGTATATACACTGTCAGATAAGTATTCCCTTTTACTACTTATCTTATCGGTATATACACTGTCAGATAAGTATTCCCTTTTACTACTTTTACTGTCTTTTGCGCATGCACTGCCAAGCAATTCAAGTTTTCTGGTATATTCTGGCCTTCTGAATTAGATGCCACCTAACTGCTATAGCCTGCTTGTTTGTAGTCAGCAGATATTTTGTTAATATGATGTAAGCAATGCTTGTTCCAGTGTGAGGAATTCACTACGATTCTATAAACATTGTGGACTGAGTATCTATCTGCACTGGGCCAGTGGCTTAGAATCACTTATTCATTTGACATTTGGTCTGTGGTAACAAAACCGAGAGTGCAATAGCCAATATTATATGCAGCCCATGTCAATCATCTACACTGATACAATCAAGAACTTTGGGAATAAACAAGGGCACTTTTGCCATATGATAGCCATAGTGTTTTCCATTCTTCACTTGGCTTCTCAGAGATGAGTTACCAATAAAGTAAATCCACTTTAGAAAATGAACATCCTCAAAGCATGCTTAAGGTGCTATGAAGGTCAACGGGAAACAATGAATGAAATAAAACATATGGAGATTAGCAGGTGATACTGGGAGCAAAACAAAAATTTGCAATTCATGGTGCATCCCATTAACCAGAACAAGGTATATTGAGAAAATTGGCTGGCCAAAGATATAATATTTATAGCTTTATTTGACATGGAGAAAATGTACTATTTTCATTGGAAGTAATACACGAATTAAGACTGAAAAGGCAAAGAAATCACAGGAAACATGAATAACTGACTACACATGATAAAAACAATGTGACTTTTAGATACAATCAATAGATTATGAAATACATCCATCCTTCCTAGACTAAGCAAGCAAATGGCAAAAAATACTTACTTCATATTAAATAAATTGCCAGAAATTAATTAAAATGCATATAGATAGTTTATATGACACACATGACAAATGGCTAATTTACTTAAACTCCATTTATAGGTTAGTACTAGGCTAACTCCCCTTGGGGCCATTTTAAGCCTAGCCAACTACCACTTTATGAGAATCAAACCCTGAACCTTATGTCTATAAGGTAAAAACCTTAATTATTATGCCAACCTCCCACACCACAAATTAGTATAAGGCTAACTGCCCTCGTGGGCAATTTTAAACCTAGCCAATAAACCCATGTGACAATCAAACACTGCACCATGTGACAATCAAACGCTGCACCATGTGACAATCAAACGCTGCACCATGTGACAATCAAACACTGCACCATGTGACAATCAAATGCTGCACCATGTGACAATCAAATGCTGCACCATGTGACAATCAAACGCTGCACCATTGAGTGCAAGGCGACTAAGTTAACCATTATACCAACCTTGATCATTCGCTTTACCAACGTGGTTTAAGATATTAAATAAGTATCAAGCAAATAGTTTACTTCCATGATTATCTTCCAAATTGCATAAAATGGCAAATGTGCGGCAGCATTCTCCAGCAAGACTATAGAGAAAGAGATGTTGTACTAACAGCAACTGATGGATGTGTGAAATACACATTCCAGACTACATCCATATAATATGAAATTGCGATAAATGATACATGTATGGAATAAAGTGATACACAACTAGGTAGACACTAAATGAAAACTTACCTGATAGGAACAATACTGTGTTCTGGTTGCTTGGTAAAAAAACAGTGGAATCTAATATTAGAAAGACTGTACTGGTAGATAAAGTCGGTGATTAGATTATTGTTGACGAATATTCTTAAAACTTGAAAACTGAAGAATTGACTGAATACTTAATATTTTGGGGAAAAAGTGTAATGTGTGAAACCTTTACAAATATTGATTTGAAGGAATATAAACATTACTGTGTTTTTTTTTTAATACACTGCTAGATTGATGGTATAACTTAAAAATGCTTATGTAGATTGCCGGTGCTGATGTTAACAAAATAAAATAATAAAAACAAAAAAGAATGTATTTATTAGATGCACAAGGCTAATCACTAACATATGGGATCCCATGAAAGTAAGACAAGTTCAAGAGCATTTTATGTATTTTTTTATTGAGGGGGGGGTGGCTTGACCACAAACCTTTATGGAAGGGGTTATATTGATTTGTCTACTCCCACTTATACCTAACGAATCTCAGTGTAGATATCCACAAAGTGGAAGAAAATGTATTTTTATATTTTATATTAAACAGGGTGGATTCAGATTAAAAACATACAACTGTAAGGCTTATGAAATTAGCTTCCTCAGAGCAGTTTGATGAATCTTGTTTATGCAAACTGAGTTATTCCCATTTCATCTAAATGTTTAGACACTACCTGGAATCATTGTTATGTAATATCATCTCCTTAGCCTTAACCAAAACTAACCTCTCACATCATCCTTGCTTATAGAAATCCTTGTCTGTCCCTACCAAAACAATTTTGCATCAGTAGTGTTGTTGTTCTGTCTTTTGGCTTTTCCCAGTTAGGGGTCGCCACAACGGAACTCCGGTCCGCTAATGATTGGCAGTAGATTTTTACGTGCCGAGTTGCCAGTTCTGATGCACAACCTTCAACGAAGGTATGCCCATTCACGCATAATGTCCAATTTATAAAGCCGCTAATACAGATTAACCATATCATACTCTAAGCTGCAACTCTGGAAGCCTGTATTTCAGCCACATCAGCCACTATTCAGAGAGATCTGCGGCCAGACTCACAAGGCCATTGTGTCCCTATACTACTTATGGGATTGTGTTTCAATTTGGCATGCCTTGTTTGGTTAAAATGATTTGTTTCCCCATATAATACCAAGGACTATTGTCACCATCTATACCAAACAGAGGATTCATACCTTCACTACAGCCCTAAGAGCTAAGCATGCAAATTCACATTTCTGGAACTCCATGCATCCAGTTCTTTGAATCAGCCACAACCAATCATGTTTTTTAAAAAATAGCTCCTGTAGCAGCTACATTTTAGAGTTGCCAGAAAATGCACTAAATTCACTTATTACTTGCAATCTCCACTTGAGGGAACACTTGGTACTCTGACTGTCCTCCCAAGTAGATGAGGGTAAGGTAGTTCACACAGCCTATCTTGACCTCGCCAAGGCTTTCAACACCATCCCCCATTCTGGAATTATAGCTAAACTCACTAAACTAGGTATAAATCCCTGCATCAGAAGATGTGTTGCCAACTGGCTCACTGACAGAACCCACACTGTAAAAGTTGCACATTCCAAATCTGACCTCAAACCAGTGACAAGTGGAGTACCACAGGGTTCCTTCCTGGGACCGCTCCTGTTTGGTATCTACTTCTCTGAAGTACAGGCTAACACAGAAGGCCTCTGGCTAATGAAGTTCGCAGATGACTACAAACTAGGAGCCATAGTCAAGTCCCCAGATGATGTGGAAATCCTACAGAAGGGTCTCGCTGAGACAGATGCCTAGTGTCAGAGCCATGGCACCAATCTCAATGCCAAAAAGTGCATTGTCATCTCTTGGTAAAAACTCTGTACCCATGAACTACTACATAGACAGCAGTCTACTTAACACCGAATGTGTGATAAGAGACCTTGGGACCCATGTGGACAGTAGTCTGTCCTTTGATAGTCACATCGCCACAGTAGTCAGGAAGTCCTTCTACATGGCAAACCTCATCATAAAAGGGTTCTCATCCAGGAAAAAAGAGGTCATTGTTCCCCTCTACTCGACACTCATTAGACCCATTATAGAGTACAAAGCCCCTTTTGGAATGTACCTCACAAAACATCTGCAGCAGCTGGAAAGGCCACAGAAGTACCTCACAAAGTGGATTACTGGTCTCAAACAGATGCCCTACACTGCCCATTTCAAAAAACTCCAGTTTTACTCCATAGCATATTGCCTACTCCGAGGTGATCTCTGCCTAACATATAAAGCTATGTCAAACCCAGAGCTGTTGGACATGCTACACCTAAAGAAATCCCAATCCCTCCGATCTACATGCTCTAGGGACCTAAACCTTGCCACCACAATAAACAGGACATGCTGGAGGGATAGATTCCTGTCCCAGAGACTTCCCATATTCTGGAACAGGCTACCCATCTATGTCAAGCAAAGTTCTTCATTAACACTCTTCAAGAAAAATCTTGATGAGTGGATGGGAAATAGAAAATACACCCCGAGGATCACTTTTGTGCCTCTGCTCAACAGTGGCACAGGAAAATAACTTTCTTGGGTGGCGTAAGCCAGGGAACCTTGTTGGCTAGGCTTACGTAGGCCCTCGGGCCGATAGCCTAGCACCTACCTATGAACCTATAAGTGGGGGGCACTCAGTACTCTGATGGCACTGTGCTCCTTATGATTAAACATTACTCATTATGGAATTGATTGTCTAAGCAGCAGCGCTCTGACTCTATGCTCTAGCAGATGGAACTTGCAATATTATGTGTATGATTTTTTACATTAAATGTGAATATCTGGAATTTGTTATTCTTCTAGTTGAATTGTGCCTGAAAAATATCAATTTTGTATCATACTTCTTATCCTACTGGTAAATAGAGATGGAAAAAAGACTGATTCCATCAGCTTCAAAGATGACTGATGCAGCTAAATTGCATGCAAGCTGGGTTATGAAAAGTATATATTTTCAGATGAGAGATGGAATTCATACATGAGCACTGCATACATACACAGCACTAACATTCAGGGAGTTTTCTGTGCAGGGTGGTTCACATGTGACAAAACTTGTACAGGCAATGCTACAAATCTCAGCCAAGATGTTTTGAAATTTTTAGCCAGGGTCACTTGATTAGTTTTGGGGGCTTGCAACCTCTTTTCACCCACCCAAATGTGTATCTCTGCAACCTCTTCAAAATGTTATTGAGTAGCCTATAATACTTTTTGCCTTATTTTGTCTTGTATGCAACATCAGTTAATGCCACTCACTTTGTTATATGCTTCTTTTCTTACAAACATTGGTTTGCTGTCATAATTGACACACTGACAGCTTTCTGTGAATAATGTATTACTATACAGATTTATACTGGCACATATTCTTTTTCTTCTTTCGGCTTTTCCCGGTTAGAGGTCGCCACAGCGGAACACCTGTCCGCTCATGATTGGCAGTGGAGTTTTACGGTGTCAAGTTGCCAGCCCAGCAACCAACCTTCCACAGAAGGCATACACACACTCACACCTAGGGCCAATTTAGAGTGTCCAATCCACCTACAGCATAAGTACCATTTGAAAGAAATCTGTTAAACCCTAGTCCCTACCATCTGATTTTTGTAAACCATTATTTTGTCCCTAACTATCCTGATTTTAGTATATTGATGTCTACATAAGAAACCTGAAGTGTATCTTGTGTATGTTGCACCCCTGCTTACAGATGTTCTTTCTAGTGAACTTGCTTAAGAAGGAAGATGTAATTGAAAGGATTGAATTAGAAAGTGCATATATACAAGCAGTCAGTACTGATTTGAGGGGGGAGGGGTTGTGCAGGAATTAGATTAAAGCTAACCGAGCTTACTTTGTATATGCTGTCAATTACCTGATACATAGTACATGCATTACATCCATTGATAACAACACCATTTTACATTATGAGAATGAATTCTCACTAGCTTCCCATGTCAAGAGCTTGACTTGTTGAAAAGGCAGAGGACCTGGAATCATGTCAAATTGAAATTAATGTTTTTGACTAATTGTGAAAGTCAAAATTTCACTAAATATTTTTATGATGCAAATGCTGGATGTAAGCATGATTTGCTTGCATTTTAGGTTGATTAACCAAAATGTTTTCTTTCCAGATGCCCTGAAGTGGAGCATTGTTTACTGAAATCAGAGAGTCGGAAGGACAAGTCCTCAACAATATAATAAATTTGTATAATGATATTTCGATGAATGTCATTTGTCTGAATCCTGAAAGATTGAATTCAAATGGCTCATCCCAATGTGGCATCAAAAGTATTATCCTTTTATAACCAAAATGCGCAACGTTATAGCTCACATAACCTGGAGCATTTACTAATGACTAGGTAGGAAGCTGATAGCATTGTGTGTAACGCTTTCTCCCAACTTAAAAATTAGTTTTTTTTTTTTTTTTGGTGATTTAACATTATTCGCTATTATTTGATATTACTCGACGGGTATTTGTTAAAAGAACTCTTAATGAATATACGTTAGACCCCTTTTAATCTTTAGGGGTGAGCACAGAATTTTTAAGACTCAGAGAAGGAACGCTCCACATAACGAGGTACACCTGACGGGTATGTGTGGCCATAGTTTGGTTAGTTCCACATAGTTTTGTAATAAGGAAATATAAATATAGAAATATATGAATAAGTTTAATTTGGTGATTGATTCGTGCTGTTGGGCTTTCTGGTTGCTCGTCAGCAATTATTCCTTGCGTGTGATATTTTCCCGTTTCATCGCAGTTGAACAACCAAGAAGGGGTGGTAAAAACAGCTTGTCTTGAAACTAAATTACCATTCAACTAAATTGTCTGTTAATCGTTTTTATTTAGTCCTTTGGCATTTGACTGAATGGGCATTCAATTAAAGTTATAAACTCAACAAACCTAATCTGTTCACTTTATTTTGGAAGTAATGCTGAAGATTGTTGAAATTGTTGTTTCTAGACAATTCTAGTTTTCTGCAATAGGTGCATGAACGTTTCTAAATAAATAAATAGTTTACCCTTGTCTATAAGGAATGTTTTGATTAATAGTGGACAAGACTTGGTAACGGTGCTTAGCAAAAAAAAATTAAAACTTTATATGTATTTTACCATCAAGAAGTGCAAATATATATCATGGAGAGAACCAATAAGCTTAGTTCCTAGTTTATGATAAACCATTTTAGATAGATTATTCAGTTCCGGCAGCCAATTATTGGCAAAAAATAAATAAATATTCAGACTTTTTACACCGGTAGATGCGAAGATTAAAGACAAAAACTGGACACCTATTGATCCCAGGGGATATATCAAACAAATTCAATTTTGTACTCATATTCTCTTACTGCTACCCACCTTCGACAGATATCACTTAAAATTAACACAAAAAATAATGTCCCCCTCAACACTTAAGAAATATAAGTAACATTTTCAGCTGCTCCCCTAAAACTATTTTAAAATATTGTTTTTAGATTAGCAATACTGTATCTATTGTTAAAGACATTCATTTATACAGTTGCAAACATAATATGACCTGAAAAAAGCCATGTCGATATGATGCTCAGAAAAAAAATGTACTCACTAGAGTACAGAGGGTATGCATGGCTACGCCTATGACTGATCTTCCAAAATCTAACTTAGCAGGTGTTTATCAAAAAGCACGTTTAAGATTGTATCCCTCAGTTTGACTTGCAACTTGAAAGACGTGGGTGAAGAAGACAGAATTTTAGGATTCTGCACTAAACTTCTAAAATGTTAGCCCCATCTCCATCCTGTGGGCATGCGTGTAGGTGTGCGTGGGGGTATAACGAGCTCGTCTCTCATTTTGGCCGCATTTACTTTGTCTACCTTTATCACTGCGTTGGGTTTTTGAATAAAAAAAAAATGATTTGCCACCTTGGAAACAATTGTGTACACCCATCGTGTTAACTAACCGATTGAGCACAAATACTCATGGGTAATTTTTTGCTAAATGTAAACATGTTTAAGATTGATTATTTACCATCTGGGTATATGGTGAACGTGAATAGTTAAGAGCTAAGTTATTTCTTGTAACTTTCGTGGGAAATAGAGGGGCCAGAGTGAAATGGCGCAGCGTGTTAACTTAGTTAACAGAGTCTGTCACGGAAACAATGTTGTTTTCCTACCACCCCAGTATCGACAAAATTTATCCCAATTTTAAATAGATCTTCGTTTATTACATGCGAACTACCGAAATTATTAACAAGGGAAAATATTTACAGCCGGATAAGGTTGCTTAAAGCCAGTTACTCGCAGTCTCTCTAGCTGATTAGGATGCGGCATCCAAGTTTTATTTGTTTCTGTTTTTTAGCTCATAAGAGATGCATTCATATGTTTGTATGTGAGTGTGTGTGCACATACACACACACGTGTGCATAGACACGTTGCGATAGACATATATAGATTCCTTGTAGTCCTTGAGGGTACCATAACGTCAGTTTGCGCTGGTTACTCAGTTTTTACCTGAAGTCTCACTTTTTCGTTTCTAAGACATTCTTGGAACAAGTAGAAAAAGTACATAAACACATAAACAACCAACTGAGTCTTCATTCAGAGAGAGGAAAAAACTTTACACTGTACTGTAAAGATAAAATATATCAGTTGTAAAGATTAACCTGATTTGCATTTCTAACTCTGATACTGCTTCCGCTGTGTTCTCTCAACAGTGTATAGATATAGCTATAGCTACAGCTATAGATATAGACCCATACACACACACATGCAGCTAGCTAGCGACCTGTTTATACAGCGAAACACCACACACCTTTTTATTCATGTGTGACCCTTATTTTTTCAGTCATAGGGTTTCGCCGCACTGCAGAAGCCATTAACCTGAAGTCCACCCTCAGTGAAAATGTTGTGAGTTGTACAAGCCTGACAGCACAGAGTGGGAGAAACTCTACAAGTGGAAGAAAAGGTAAGGAAAGGGCGGGGAAATGAAAATAGAATGGATGATAACCACCAGACAAACGTATAGGACTAATGTGTATGGCTGGATGAATAAGGGGAGAAAGCAATGGTGGAACAATGTAGGACTAGACGTGAATGTGGAAGGGAGGAATCTGAAGTTGCAAGTGAAATTAAGAAAATAACTGGAAACTAGCTCTCAAGTTTGGGGGATTGGATGTCTTAGGACTCATTAAGCAAATAGTATGCCCAAACGGGGGTAAGGGTAGAAGGAAAAAGGGACTTCCGAACAAATATACCTTCATATGCATAAGAGTATGACTATATCAACTAAGATTGTAACGTGTTTATTGAATTATTAATTATTTACATGAAATGCGTTTGTAACAGATGCTAAATGAGCATTGCAGCTATGAAGCGACATGTAAAATATATGAGAGAGTTCTGTGAAAGGCTTGACTGTATTCATAAAGTTGAACCTTAAATGCAAACGCAAACTTGCACGTTTGCGCACATGTACACCAATAGATGCGCGCGCAAACACACGCACGAACAAATACACACACAAAAATAGAGGAGTCGGTGTTTTAAGCATTGCGATTTTTCTGCCTCTTGACATAAAGCCCAATAGCTGTGTTTTCTGCTGAAATGTTTTGCAGATTGTATTTGGGTAGGTGGGTATGTAGTAGAAAACAGGCAGGGAAAAGGCGAGAAAAGGAGAGGAGAGAAAGGAATGGATCTATAAATCCTAGAAAATAGAGTATCTCGCCAGGAATAACACGACGAACGTGTTGCTCAGGAAGTAGTGGAGTGATAAGTAACGTAATGATTACAATTTGTTGGGAGCCTACACTATTTAACCTGATTTCTCTGATCTGAGTCTCATTTCACAAATTCTTTCAAGTGCCCTTCTGCGACGCCAAATATGACAACAGCAAATCGATAAGTGGTTGAAATGAAAGGGAATGCTGATTCTCCCGGAGGGTACAGAGCTCCCCTCACCACCAGCCTTATTTGAACTTGAACATTCCTTTGCACTGACTGTCTCAGAGGTGTTACCTTTCATTTTATTCGCAAGACAGAGGTAAGAATGTAGTTTGCGTGTGTGTTATCGATACAGGATATTTTTATGTGTATGGTCTTTATCAGAACCTGATCACAATCTTTTAAGAAACATACAGATATTAATGAAGACAATAGTATGGATAGGATGCTCAGGGACTGCATTCCAGCCTAACAGAGATAAAGGGAGAAACACAGTGTGTCTGTGTGTGTGTGTGTGTGTGTCTGTGCGCGCGCGCGCGCGTGTCCAAAAGATGCAAGTTATGGAAGAGGACTACTAGGACAGTGTAATCCCTTATTTCTGTAATAAAACGGAGAGAGAGCATGACAACAACAGCGTGCAGTTTAAAGTAAGATGGAGCTGAAATGCTGCGTTTAGCTGCCCCATTTGTGTGGAAATAGCATCGGTGTCCTTTGGCTCTTGTTTGTTTTCCCAGGTCGAATCCATTCACGCTGAAACAGTAGCTACATCACTAATAACTTAAAAGCCCAGCAGTAGTCTTAGATACTTTTTACCCTCTGATGCTAATTCATTGGTTAATCGATATGAACATTCGTGATCCTCTTTGGTTAAGCATTTAATCACTAATTTTAGAATGGTTATTCAGTAGTGAAGTCTATAAATTAGTTTTCATGCCACAGTTGTTATGCATATCTCTCCAAATTATTTAACTAGTGACATCTGCAGTATTTATTTTTTGCATGGGCATACGTTAGGTTCAGCAGACTTTTTCTTCCTTGCTTGTAGCTAGACAAATTCTTTCATTTCATAGTCGACCTGGGACCACTATTTGATTAGAGCCACACAGTACACAAATGAAGGTGAAATTAATCAAACCATGCACTCCAGGCTCAGGAATGCGCTCCTTAGCTGCTCATAGCATCAGTCACCTGCACTAACTGCCAGACAGAGTTAATGTAAAATGCCATGTAAGGGGCAATGTATATTGAAAAATGACACGCAAGTGAAGAAAACATCAAAGCAACAATTGCAATAAGCACTTCGGACTGATAATGTAACTAGAGGATATCGTATTTTCCATTAGTTACATTTATGACAATGTATAATCAATGGTTAATAATTCTAAGTTTTGTGTGTGTGTGTGTGTGTGTAATAATGCACAATATTCTTTAAACAATGTGTTTGCCTAGTAGGCTTTCACAGCATAAATGAAAAATCATTCAGTTGTAGGATAAAATGAAAAAAATGTGAACTGAATTATTCTGTACATCTGCTTTATTCGGTCCATTATGGAACTGAGCAAAACTTGGAATGATGTTTTGTCTAGTGTCCTGTTGAAGAAGATAGGCAGGAAAGACAGTTTGCAACTGAAAATTCAGATAGCTATATAAATAAATGCCTTCTTCTACAATACCGTGTGTTCATCCGTTACTGCTTAGCATCACTGAAAGATGTTTCAACTTTTATGCCTTGTTAGGGCTGCTTGTTAAGCGAAACATTTATAACTTGGGGCTAACTTTTCTTATGTAGATCTAAGTAATGTAAGTTGCTAAATTTAAAGGTACTAGACACACAGACGGGCATTGATGTAAGTAAGTAGACAGAAAGATACCCAGACCTTTAGACAGCTCATGGATAACAACAGACCTCATTTCTATCTTGGTAAAATCCCATTCTGCCGCAGCAAATTGGGTATTGTATTCCCTTGTGATGCTGAACATTAATTACTTGCTTGATAGGAGTATGACTGAAAATGTAAAAGAAGGATTAAGAGCTTGAAACGTATGTCCGGCTCCTTCCAGGCACTCGAGGAGGGAATGAAAAACACGCTGCATCTTATGCTACTGTGCAACCATTTGCATGTCTCGCAGCTGCTCACTTCAGCTGCACAAACTCGTTATGACAATTATTTTATAGAGAATATGTGTTGCAACCTGAATGATAAAGCAAATGAGACGGTTTGGTATTTAAAGACTGGAGCAAAGGCAAAGGCTTGGAAATGTAGCTAAAATAGTTATTTGCAGATATGTAAATAGGTGTTGCAGAAGTGAGCACATTTTTTCATCTTATTTGTTTTGTAAGTGGTTTCTGAATAAATGCTTTATGTACATGTTTATTTTAAGAAAATTGGCTACATTATTTATTTCCTTTTGAAGAATTCGTCGTTGTTATAAAAAAAAAGATCGATGAAATTGTTTCAAGACTGCCCTAGACAATGTCTGGGAAAACACTAGCATCTCAACTATGTAATAGCAGTCACACAAACTTTAGATATATACTGCTTGCATATTTCTCAACGGTATGTTATTTAGACAGTAAGACGGTTCTGGAAAAAATAAAATAAAAAAGAAGAAATACATTGAAATATAAATCGTGAACTTTAAGAAATATTAATACTCACTGGTACAATAATCATCTGGGAGCACCCAAAACTGTCCTAGCCAAGCCGAAATATTGTTCCATTTTATAAAAATTATAAACAGCCGTCTGTAAGAAAATGTCAGACTTCTGTGTGTGAATTACTTTATAAAGAACAGTTACATTCTTATATATATATATATATATATATATATATATATATATATATATATATATATATATATATATATACGCGCGCACAGACCCACGCACACAGAGAAGGTATGATGGCATCAGTTCCACTTCTCGCTTCTTGCAAACTTAAGTCAATTATTTGTATTAGCTACATTGAGGAGTATCCCGTTCCCTAGGAGGATGCTGTCGTCTGTCGCTGATTTTTATTTTATAAAATTATAGTTCCACGATACTTTTACTGCACAACCTTATCATCCACAAACTGACAATCTGCTAATATAAAACCAAGCTGTAGATTGAGATACTCAGAACTAAAATGTGCATTTTTCGGGATATTTACTATCAAAATGTTCAAGTTAATTAATTAAAGAAAAGGGAAGGCAAAACTCACAAGACATGCAACATCACATTTGCTCTAACAGTTTCAAATTGTCTGCCACAGCAACAGCTAGAAACTCTTTGAAATAGAAAAATTACGAATTCGCATCCACCCATCTGCAATGTCCAGGCCACTTGAGTGCTTGCTGTCTTTCTTGGATTTACTAGTGATAGGAACACTGGTGCACTACACAGTTAAAATGTTCGAGTTAATTATAAGTAAACTCTCTTGAAACAACAGCTGGGACATGGTGAGGCCACAGTATCAAAACAAAGATAATAATTCAGAAACAAAGGATTCCGGCACTTAACATAGCTCTCAACTGTCCAGATTTTCCTAAAGTCTTCAAATCTGTGTCTCATATTTTTGGTCTGTTACTCATAAAATCTGTGGTTTTCTGGAAATTCATTAAGGACCGAAGTCACTAAATAATGACAGACGTTTCAGTTTCAGACTTCATATCCTTCAGAAAAATGCAACTTTCTAAGTTAATAAGAGCAATTGTTAACACTTGTCTCCATTTTGGGGACTTTGAGGTCCGATTATTATTATTGGCTTTGTCCAGATTTATTGTGCTAAGAGGTTGAGAGCTATGCATTACCTGTATCAGACACATACACATACCATGAGGTATCATTTGCTACATTTTACACAATCTGTTCCAGTTTCTACTATTGATCTAACTACCTAAGAAGCATGTATTGCAATACTGACATCCACTGATTTGATTATTTGTTTTATCAGCTTACACATGATCTTTAGTGATGCATTTGAAATGCAAAATCCACTAATTCAAATTGCCCCAGTCACACTTACTACCTAATACCTGATAAATAGACACCGTGGCTTACTATGGCCAGAATATTTTCCCAACTGTGTAAGTTAATGCATGCTACATAGCTATGTACATAATTTACTTCAGAGAGGGAAATAATTCGCTAAAACAGCTTTTGTTTTAGTTGTAGGAGAAAACATCTACAAAGTATTCGTGCATACATTATTAAGCATACAGAGGGCAATACATGGGGAAAATCGTACACATTTAAGTATAAAGTGGTTTGGTACGATAACAATATGATATTGCGAGCATACAATTGATTAACTTGCTTGCACCTGTGTTTTTGTATGTGTCTGTGTGCGCACGCGAGAGAGAGACAGAGCGAGAGAGCATGTACACAGATACATAGATTCGTGTGTGAGCGTGCATGTGCATGTGTACATAAGTGTGCGTACATATATATATATATATATATATATATATATATATATATATATATATATATATATACACACACACACACACACACACAATGTTATGATTTTCATGAACAGCATTTCTGAAGCTTGATGGCACAGTCATTATTTATGCCACAGTTTGCGTGGCGTTTAATTTAAACAGACATTTATTTTTTTTTTGTTTATTTCTGCAGATATACAGACACAAACACTCCACTTAATGACTTATGCAAACGTTATAGTATAATTTTTGTTTTCATGTTACCCTTACCACTTCTGATTATTGTATCCCTATTTAATACAGTTAATGTGTATCTAAATTATTAAATAACTGACCTAAAACAAGTTCTTAAAAATAGGGGGCGTGACCTTTAGAAGAAACTATCCCCCGGCCCCCATATACACATATAGTGGCCATTCTTTTCAATCTTTTAGCGCAAGAAATCTGGACAAGGCCTAAAATAATGGGGTGTACAAAGGCCTAACAATAGTGGTAGATTTTAAATATTGCTATTACAAATTTAAGAAGTTACTAGTCATACCTCTCAACTGTACAGATTTTCGCAAATTGTCCAGATTCTTTCCTGTGTTTTTGATCTGTTTCTTATAAAATTGTGGTTTTCTGGCAAATCACTGAGGACTGATGTCAGAAAATTATGGCATATAGTTGAGATTCAGACTTCATAGCCTTCAGAAAATTCGTGTTAAAGCAAAACATTTTGTTCTATCAACGTTCTACGTTTGTATGAGCAATATTTAAAAAATGCCTCTATTTGTGCTCCTTTGCTCCCAACATTATAAATGGCTTTGTTCAGATTTGCTCTAAGAGGTTGATACACACACATGCGCGCCGCACACGCACTTGCACTAAGGATAGCATTGATGCTAATTGAAGAAAGCTGGGAAGTGGAACTGAAGTTAAAGCTCAAATTGCGGCATATACTTAATTCTACAGCACCGTTATTTATATATATGTATATATATATATATATATATATATATATATATATATATATGTATGTGTGTGTATATATATATATATATATATATATATATATATACATATATATCAGACGTAGTCATCCACAGAAGGCCCTCCTAAGCCTAAAGCTATCCAATGCCTTATCTCGTACCCATCACGGCACCAAGTGTTTTTGCTTCTCTATCCATGTTTTTTTTTCCTCACTTTTTCCTCCAGTTTTTCATTCACTGTAAAGCAAGGATTTAGTGCCTTCTTTTTCGCATTAGTTATTAAAAAGCAAGCTTGAGCGCATTCACTCACTCACGCTCGCGTACACACACACAAAATCACACACACACACCTACAAGACAGGCAGGAGGTGTACATTGTCTGTCACCCCGCATGTCAGCACACGCCCTGCCTTTCCCTTCTGTTCTTAACTAAGGCATTGACTTGTACCCTGCCTTGAGCCTATCGAGAAAACACACACACACTGTGACACACACATTAGCAGTCAGAGTCCTTCTTTCACAGCTCTCCTTTGAGTACCGTGTAATAACTCCTCCAGTACTGCCATCTTACTGTAGTGGTGTTTTTCTCCCATCAACTCCGCCCCTCCCTCCCTGGGCTCGTGGTTGCTCCTTACGTCACACATTTCCCAGTGCAGCCAGGGGCCGATAGTGAAGAAGCGGCTACGATTCACAGCCCCTAAGTAAGAGGCTGTGCAGCTGTAACTTTAACCGGAGGAGCTCTTGCTTCAATTTGTTGTCAATTTTATGTTACTTTATCCTAACTGCCCATGGGATTGGTAAACTGCTACGATTAATAAGTGAAGAGAAAGTGGGACAACTCCAGCCAGTCGACTTGTGTGTTACCGGTAAGTAGAGGCCACCCTTCTTTGGATGTGGTGTAATGCAGCTATTAGGATGTGTTCCACTTTTGTATTTTTCAAGCATTCTAAATAACGCCTGACGGTGGTACAAAACAGTGATGTCTTTGGTGAGCTTTATGCGGTTCGTTTTATTAGATCGTGTCAATAACTGCTAGCAAGTACAGATTCATGCCGTGTATCCATGTTTACAAACCATCTAGTGCAAACTCGGTAACATTTCAGACGTACGTATGACTTGTAAACTTAAAAGATATTCCATAATAATAGGCATTATCGCCAGAGCTGTATCGCCGTATACATTTTGAGTTTAGAGGTGCAGCACCTTTATTCCTGAGTATTTATTTCATGTAACTAATTATGTTCGTTAACCGGGTGGGTAGGCTGGTCCAGGGACCCTTTTTGAGTCACGGCCTGGACGCTGAAGCACAATAGCAATTTACACATGCATAATGTAAAAGCACATATGCACAGTGAACTATAAGGCCAAAATACTTATATATATATATATATATATATATATATATATATATATATATATATATATATATATATATATATATATATATATATATATATATATATAATCGACTTCACTGGAAAGTATACTTACAATGACAAAGGCAGAGCAATTAGAAGTAAGAAAGTCTACTTAACAGGTTACTTAAAAAGTTTAACATCTTGTGGCGTAACTCTTTCCAGCTGTTAAATAGTAATAGAAGATTAACTTCATTTATGTGGAATTGCAAATTGCTTGTCAAATGAAAAAAAGGTTGTGGAATATGACAGACAATACGTTCTTGCAGCATATCAAGACTATAGTGTACACATAAAAAAAAAGGATGTTATAGTAAGGAGACAGAGATAAGTTATTAGCACTGTAAAAGTCATAAAATGAGTGAAGAAAATTAGAGACAAAAGAGAGTAACGGAGATCAGAGAAGGAAAGAAAGGATAATATGGTAGCAATATTGTGTTTGATCTATGGGAGTTACTTTAGCAGGAAGAAAGCATGCTAGATGTCATGAGGAGTGTGTTTGGGAGATTATCCTTTGTCTAGATTACATGAACATTTGTAGGTTTCTTTTAGGTAGTCATATGGTTTCCCTCTAAACGCCTTGTAGTTCACTACCTTGTCTGTTTCTTGTGGAAGGCTGTTGGCAGGAGCATTTTTTTTCTAAAGCTTGTTTCAAATAATGGTAATAACGCCCAATAACTAAATAAGTCAGTTAACGTGAATTATTCAGTATTTTTAAGGTCAATTTTCTTTTGTAACATAGGTTGACTTTTTAAATGTGAAACAAAGCACGAAGTAAGCAAGTCATTTAGTTAAACATGCTACCTTTTAACACGGAATGCACCAACAGCGCTGTAGGAAAATCAAAACAAGATTATTAAGTGTGATTTAAATTAGCCAGTACCTTGCGTAGTAAATGCATGGCCTCAGTATCTCATTCACAAAGGTTTCAAAACCCAGATGTAAATCCAATAATAACTGCAGTGCAAATAAAAAGGACTTCCTCAGCTCAGTAACACAATGGCAAGACTGTGATTATCCTCGGCTCTGGGCCAGATAAAAGTCAGTTATGCAGAACATAAGCAAATATTATTGCATCTTATTATGATCCCTTCCACCTGTATCGCTGCTGTCATTGAAAGCTTTATTTTTGGTGACTGCAAGACTGAGTACGAGGAATATGCTGCTGCCTATTAATACCTAGAAAATGTAACAACGTTAACAGCAGCTAACGGCAATAGAACTATGGCAAACTACTTGTCGCTATTACAGCTCTGAGCTTTATTTACCCCTGGCACTATACCTAAGCAATGTGTTGTTGTGCAGCCAGAAACCATTAAACTGTGTTGCAATGTTGCTGGTTTCAAGATTGCCAAGACCTTTTATATTTATTAGTTAGATAACGTGTTAAGTTTTATATTTCTTTTTACAGAAATACGAATTTATTTGCAGAATCAACTCACCAGCCAATTCGCTATCTTGCAAATGGTCAAAGAAATATTAGAAAAAAATATACACATTTCGAAATGAGTTATAGGCTTTTACCATTTGGTCTGAAATATATTATAATCATGGATTTACATTTAATTTTGTAATGACGTTGCAGCCCAGGATTGTGATGTTTTAAGGAAGTGCATTAAACTGCACAAAAATGGGCTTAGCTAAGTAGCATTAGGAGCCTCACACATGTATGTGAAATCATTGAAAGGCAGTAGCTTGTTTGTAGTCAGTTGCGGCACGAAGTTTGTACAGCAGGACTTCGCTCTGTGTAACAAGAAACAGCGTTTTCCTTAAAGCATACGTGGAGGAAAGAGCCACTGGTAAAACGCATAGTAAAGATTTTACATGTTAACATAGCAGTTTATTGAGCTATTTTAAATTAAAGCTAAAGCTATTCTTGTAAAATATGTCATCCGTCTTAAATAGAGCGTGTATTGTTTGCTTAATATGCTGTGGTAAATATAATACATGCACTTATTAACAAAAAATGATACAGACATTTATTACCAAAAGTTATGTAGATATCTTTTAGTATTTATTTCCCTGGTTCTAGCGGAATGGATGCACTGAATGTATTCGTTTATTGTTTGCTCCGTTAAGTATCTCAGTAAATAGATCAGAACAGCTGAAGTCGTGTGTGTGTGTGTGTGTGTGTGTAAACGCGTGGATGTGTGTGTGCCTGTCTGTGATGGTCTGTAGAGAATTAATGTGATGATATGCAAATTTTCCCCTGAAATTATCATAAGCAAACATTTGAAGCCTGGGCTAATAAAATCCCATCTGTGTTACTTCATATCGAGTTAGTAGAGAGCGGTGATAATGAATTTTGTAATATCTTACCAACAGACATCTCAATCAGTGTCTAATCCCATGATTTTACAGCGGGATCGGTAAACCTGCTGCCGACCTTCTACCACTGCAGTTCTTTGGCACAAACCTTGGAAATCCCTAATGGACTTGAGAGCAGGATGCTGATTTAGTCAGTTTCCGGACTGGGTTTAATACTGCAAATATACAAAGGCAAGATTTCCATCCCTAAAAGGCCTGTGCATACAGTTGTCAGGTTAAGAACAGGAGGCAAGCGTTAATCTTTATAATAACTTCAGATAACACTTACCTGTAATTCTGATTATAAGTAATGCGTCATGTAACAAAAGTGAACTAGTGGTCATAACCCGTGTTTGCTAGTAGTTGTTCAAACCTCTCTTCTTTCAGCTTCGATCTAGGTGTGCATAACTCTCAAGTGTACCTCATTTGGGATCTTAAAAAGTTCATGTTCCACAAAGTTCTACATTGAAAGAATCTGTCACACATTCAGTATTCGGAATTTTTTAACTGATAGTCATGGGTAAATAGAAATGAGTCACATTCATTCATTAAAATATTTTTTTATAAGTAAAACCAGCATATTTTAGCCATCATATGACCTTCCTAGTTGAAGCTGACTATTCCCTCAGAGTGGAAAAACAGTGAAATGAATACAATAAGTGACAATGCAGCTGTCAACGTCTGAACAAGAATCGCATTTACTGAAAATAAGCACATTTTTATTTGTGTCCAAGACCTGCACTGCGCATACCTCTCAACTGTACAGATTTTTGCAGAATGCCCAGATTTTGACTCATACTTTTAGACTGTTCCTCATAAAATGTGTGGTTTTCTGGCAAGTCGCTGAGGACTGAAGTCACTAATTAATTACATACATTTGAGTTTCATGCTT
This sequence comes from Protopterus annectens, assembly GCF_019279795.1. Lineage (NCBI taxonomy): Eukaryota > Metazoa > Chordata > Ceratodontiformes > Protopteridae > Protopterus > Protopterus annectens. Next base: position 1,292,201,605 of record NC_056728.1, read on the forward strand.
TATAACCTTCATAAAATGTATGCTAACGCAAATACTGGTATTCTTGCAACGTTGTAAAGTTGCTTAGAGGAACAGTTAAAATCGGTACCTATTTTGCGGGGGTATTTATCCCCCATTATTTTAGACTTTGTCCAGATTTCTTGCGCTAAGAGGTTGAGTGGTATGACCTGCAGAGAAAGCAGAAGTTATTGTACTACCCCGAAGAACATGGACAATTCGGGATTTTAACACATTTTCATTCACGGTGAACAGTAAACTCGGACTCCTGTTCCTGAAATGTTAATCACCTATCTTGATTTTCACTTAAATTCTCTTTTGACCAGTTGAGATCTACAAACGTTTAGTAGAAAGATAAACAACGTACTATCTGTTCATGTCAAATTGTCAATAATAGTTAATGATATAGTGTTGGACTTAATGTTAACAGCAACAATCTTAACATGTGTGATTACAAACTATGTGGGGGAATGATTTAGCTCGCTTGTCCACTTGTTGCTGTGAAGGCAAAAAGCCTGTTTTACGAGGTCTGACACAAACGATTTTTTAGCAACCAGTGGATTTAGAAACACCTTCACTATAATTCCCTTTTCAGTTTCATTAAGTCACACTGAAGGAATAGACCAGTTTTCAGAATTGTTTTTATTTTTCTGTGACAGCCTGCAGTCATGCTATGTACGTTTTCTTAATTATCTTAATATCTTAGACTGTAATCAGGAGGGTTTAGTCCTGCTCCTAAACCTTGAATGGCTGTTGTTACTTAAAGAAGAGCAAGTATAAACTGTAATGTAGTTGACGTGCTTTCCACTGCGGGTAGCACATTTGTGTGCGTATGCACGTAGACACAGAACTGCAGAATTTTAATGTATGTGGCTTGGGTCCGAATGGCAGGCAAAACTTAGCTGCTGACAGATGTAGACGCGCGCACACACGCACACACACACGCACACACACGCACACACACACACACACCAAATAGATAACCTGTCTTTAATTTTAACTATCCTACTCTAAAGGTGATTTGGATCAAATTTCAGTGAAGTGTACTATTTTTTTCTGGAAAATGACTGGGACTGTAAGCATAACAGATGACTGCTGGTTTCAGTTATGCTTTTTGTTTGACTGGACATTTGCTAAATGTGTTCACCGATGCTGTCAGCTTATTTTAGTGTAATTTTGAAGTTATCTCAGTGTAAAATGATGTCTTTGTTTAACGATAAATACATCAAAGTATGCTATTTTAATTATCAGAGAGCACCATAGTAGAACTGCGTCTTTTTAATTCCAGATATTCGATCATTTCAATGTTTTACAGAAAAGGGGTTAAACAAGAAATGGAACCAAACTGCCGCAAACTTGTTTCGGCTTCTGTCCAGTTAGGTAAGGCACGTTCTTCGTTCACTGGAAAGGTAGTAAGTATTATGTGCAAGTGTGCACTTCTGATTGTGAGTTAGTGATAGAACTAAAATTGCACTTTAGACAACATTGCCAAACATTTATAGTTAAACGTTGCTGTTTTAATTTTCAAATTGTTGTAGCGTGCCAGCAGCCTGTAGTGGAATGTCTGTTTTCTAAAGATCCTGAAATTAAAAAAGTGGAACTTAATCTAAGCGATGCTATGGATTCCAGGAAAGAAAGCAAATTGTTTCCTAAGCAGCATCACGGATCCAATGGTAAGGGAAGTTGTACAATATATTTGATTAACCTGTATGATCCTTTAAAACTTCAGCTCAGATTGCTTTAGTGCATTGTATAAAAAGGTAAAATAGTGTTGCACACAAGAGAGCGTTAAATATTTTCAGTCTGTGTAGCCGGTTCGCTGTTGTGGAGCTGTGTTAAGGCGCCATCTGGTGCTTGTAAGCTGCATTGCACGCCAGGAATTCAGGAACTAAGCCATGTGCAATATGTGGACTTGTCTCGTAGGTTATCACGCTTCTGAGATTGTGTGTGCGTGTGTGTGTGTGTGTGTGTGTGTGTGTGTGTGTTTAGGACTCAGTACATGTTAGTTGTGCAGGTAACGCAGCAAATTATAAGGTGTCAGTATCATCCCTGTATCCCTCATTGCCACACTCAGGAGCAAAGTCCAAAATAATCACGGGCAAACGCCTCAGATCAATAACATCTTTTTTAATATTGGTGCTGCTGGTTTGGAAAATCAATACAGTAAAAGGACATAGACTAAACATACCTTTTTTGATATGCATGTAACTTTAATGGTTGGCATTGTTTTTTGAACACAGTCCGTCCCTATTTCTCGGGAAAACACTGTTTTTAAGGGTGTGCAACAAGAAATACATTCATAATAATACTCATTTATGAGGCTTACTTAATCTAATTTGAAAAGAAAATTTGTGTTTGTAGCTTGTGTGTTTTGTATGCGTCTAATGCCTTTAAATAAATAGAGAAGTTAATTTTCCATATGGAACTACGCATGGTGAAATATATGTAAATGCAGCTGAATAAGGGGACCTTATTTTTGATATATGTATATACATATATATATATATATATATATATATATATATATATATATATATATATATATATATATATATAAGGCGTACACAGTCTTATGTCCCACCTGCACATCTTTCAACAAAGTAAGAGCACAGAATGTATTAACTTGCATTTCTGTAACTGTTTTGTCAGTTATACGTTAATGACTGCAACAAACTGCCCCCCCTCAAAAAAAAATCCTCAAATTTAAGAAGGAAACGGTAACATTATGGGGCAAAATCTGGACTGTCCCTGAAAAAAATACGTGAGAGTTATGCAGTATGAAGTGAAGTATTAATGAAGTATTCGGGAAGAAAAACGGTCTGGTAGGTAAGGTGAGCAGAAGTTAAATTATTTGAAACCATCCATTCAGTAAGGACAAAACGAAAGGGTGTGCAGCTTAATCTCCAACTGATCGACGTGCATCATATGGCATTGGCAACTTCCTTAAATAATTTCTTCGAATCTTGGTATACACGTATTCTATATATTATCTAAAAATATTGCAAGATTGTATTGTACTACTGTTACAATGCCTTTTATATTATCAGCACTTTAATAACGATGCACACACTTTGTGAAGTGATTTGCATAAACATTTTCAAGATGTAATACCATTCTATCAACAGACTGATATTTTGAAAGCCGATCATCCATCGCAAATGTGCTCTGTAAGTCTTAATGGAGACCTTCAGCTGAGCCCTAAAATTAAATCACTACAGCATGATGACTAAAACAAAAGCAACAAAATGTTTTATGTGTTGAAACAAACTGTTCTTACGTATATTACTACATCAGAAGCAGTGGACAGTAACTATATATTTGATTACAATATTGGTAGCAGAAGAGCATCCATGTAGTTAGGCTTTCTGGTTTAATTCTCTTTTCCCGACTCTAACATTAACTGACTGGGTGCCTGAAGTAAAGCTTTTGTCTTTGTATTGTTTATTGAGTGTTGGTGTGCAACATCCTAAATTAAAACATAGAGTCGTGCATATAACTCACCAGTATGTTAATTGATGAAACAGTCCATCGATAGTAGCCCGTGTCCTGATGTGGGGAAATCAATCCTAATGTTGGTGGCGAAGCGTTAATCAGTGGGTAAACAATCGACAATGCAAATGTTGTGTGTGCGGTGATGTGCATAACTACACATGTATTCAAACGCAACTTAATTTCAATAAATGCAGTATAGTGCGCATATAGCTCATTTGTATAACCACGCGAAGGGGTATGCTGCAAGATTTACACAATGAAAAGCCAATATAAGTTTAAAAGTGAAATTGTTTCCACCAAGAGGTAATAACTGCAGTTATTTGAAATGTGTATGGTTAAAAACAAAAAAGAAAAAAATAGTAAATGCCAAAAAGGTATTCAAACACCGCTAGCAATATATACATTTTGAAATGCATTTTCATATGAATTACATTGTAGCAGAAATAAATATTAATAGTTTTTCAGTTGTATAGTTCTTCATAAGCATATTTAAAAATCACATCGATTGAACAGTGATGGATTACAAAACAGGTAATCACATTTCTTTTGTAAGGATTGCTTAATGTGCTCTTCCTTATGTCCTCACACATCTCCACAGCTTGCAGTTTTCAGACCCGCACAACAAACGGCCACTTCAGTACCTTACATCAGAGTATTAATATGGTTTCACACAGTTACACCCATGGCAGAACAGCTTCCATCAGGACTCTTCGGTGTATTGCAACAATCAATATCATTTGATTTTGTAGAGCAAAGCAATTATTTGAAACGTACACACATGTTTGTGTGTTATAGGAAATAATTACTAGGCCACTGCAAATGTCCTGTTTATAATAATTCATATTTGCTTTCTCTCTCTCTCTCTCTCTCTCTCTCTCTCTCTCTTTCTCTATCTCTCTCTCTTTACATATACATAAAACGTGTGTGTGTTTATATACACATATACGCTCTCAAGAATGTAGATGCTTACTGTAGTACGCATTAAATCGGTATATCCACTGATGTACATGCAGTATATTTATTATGTAGTTACAGCATCTTTGATTGCTTTTATTTACTGCTGCAATTTCACTTAGTAATTTCTGTTACACTCGGAGTAGCACAAGGGCCTTCTTTGTTACAGTATGGTTATGTTTAGTCAGTTGCCAACAAATACTTTTAAATGCAGTCAGGCTGGATTGGGTATATGAAGAAGCCAATGATAATTATTTGCACGTACATTTTAAATACAATTACTAATAAAACATTTATTTAAAGGAGTTAAAATATTTGGTGCAACCAACCACTTCCACATGAATGTGCATTTTCTAAATTTCATGGTCAGATTGTGTAATTAAAAGTGTAGATTATATTATAGTCTGCACAATTACTTATTCTACTATATTTTATCGTTTTAAAAGCAAATAGATTGTTATTATTAAAGTACATTCCAATGGGTTGTAGTCTGAAAAGAATGAAGCAGATTTTGAGCTTGCTTTTCACCTACTTCTGGTTATTGCATTTGTTTAATTTACACTGTCATTATGTAAGGTGTAATGGTTCACATCAGTGTTGGAAAATATGTATTTCTCAGTGGTACTTGTGAAGTGCTGGCTGACTACTACATGCACGTTTTTGCTTGTGTGTTTGGATGATTTGGTGATTTGTGCTTATTGCTGTTTTCTGTCTTGCAGAATCTTTCAAAGGGCCATTCCATGGTGTGTTGGTATCATTAAACACATTTTTTAAAGTAATAACATACGTTTTTCATTGCTGTGCGTAGCACACCACTTGTATTGTTTTAGGCAAACTTAAGGGGAATGAGAAGCAAATCAGAGAAGGAAACTATGGACCTACTATCACATTTATTTTAATAATTGTTCTAGCACGCTGAAGAATAAAAGATTACTTGCCTGTGAGTTGCTGATTATACGTATAGTCCTGATCAGTGAACTGCGATTTTCCACAGCCTGATTGTAATATATGCGGTAGTTGTTGGACTGGCTCTAGGGAAAACTAAATGTATAATGAAAGCTTATTCGTGAGCAGGAATATACTAATGGAACAATTTGATGTCTTCTTAATCCTATGTAAAAAGCTTTGTCGTCTTCCTAATATTGACTGAATGGTTAATTAATGGCTCTTCATCTTGGAGAAATAACCAGTAATCCAAGATAGGGGAAAGACAGCAGACCAAAGGTAAAATACATCAGGACTAACTGAAGATCGCACCTAAGTGTCAGTTTATCCATTTAGAAGAGCGATAAATTAAGAAAGAGTGATCTTCACGAAGATAAAATAAGAGTTTAAAAAGTCACAATGCCATGAAGCTCAGAGCTCACGTACAGTTCTTGAGGAATATACTGTATAGGGGTCCCAGCTACTATTGTAACTTATATTTTTTGTGTATATAGGAGCGCAGTGGTTCGCGTATAGCACGCCTGTTTATGATTAGTCTGTCTCAAACACGCACGCACGCATTACGCACACGCGCGCGCACAAACGCACGCACGAAACTGGTAGAGGAGCAGAGAACAAAGGCGTTTTGAATTTGGCCATTTCTTGGTGTTTTCACTGCAGAAATTCCTTTTCTAAATATATGTATCGAATAAATAAATAATGAAGCTGCAGTAACAATTAAAATTCGTTAAATGCTGGAAGGAAAGAACAATACCGCCCCACCCACCCCATTTTTGGCACTTTTATTTAGATAGTACATTTTCTCCTCAGTGTAATGATAAAAATATAAGGCAACGCCAGTAATTATAAATAAAAAGTGAGGAAGAGGAAGGGTTAATTTTAGCACTTACATTGTTAGTGTTTTTTTTTGGATGTTTCACTTTGCATGTTGTGCATAAATAGATATGTGTAATGTACTTTGGAAACAACATATCATGAGGGACCCACCCAATTTTTTTTCTTTGTTAGATGCAGTTTGTTAAGCGTATGTAAATGCTTAATCTGTCAAAATGTTTCCATAAATCATCATGCTCAAAGTAAAATTCCTCGAGCGTCAGTAGCTCGCAGAAAATAAACAGAAGAACGACGTAACGCAGAACTCCTGAAAGCCGCTGCGAGTAGCGGTTTTACGCAAGCAATGACTATTTTTTAGAGAGATTCTATCTTATTCGACTTGGTGTGACCGTGGGGTTGGTTGGTATACATAAGTTAGCGGTGAAGGGTGGGGGGAGGACAAAACAAGAGAGTTTAACACTTTTTGTCCGTTCTTTTGGAACATCGACTTTCAGGAAGTTGGCATTTCATACCAGAACTATAAAAATAAACCTTCTGTCAGGCCTCATCATCCATACTGCAGTGTAGAATTCAATTTAGAAAAAAATACGTGTTTAAAAATGTATCTGCTCATTTTGAGCATGCACTCTTAAGTTTCCTTTGATTTTATTTGAAAATAATATATATCTGCATAATTAAGTCATAGCAAAAGAAACAAAGCAGTAGTACCTCCACTGTGCGATAATGGAGAGCACTGGACTGAGCATAACGTGTATCTATACATCATTGCAGTTATCCATTAAGTATTGTCCACCACCTTTTCTCGCAACATTCTGAGAGAAAACAAAACCAAGTAAGAGGTATGCCTGAAGAGACGTGCCCAAAAATACAGACTGCAATCTCAACTACGAGTAAGCTTCGTAACTGCTAACTGCAACTTTTAAATGCTGGAGGGGGGTATCCAAGATTTGTGTTGAAGTATAACTAACACATTTAGACATTATAGTACCTGCTAACCCAGATATAATGGAGTGCACTGCAGTAAAATAATGTGTTTGCGATCATTAAATGTTATGGGAGCAGTGCGCATGCGTCCAACTACGCTTCTGCCGTAAAAAAATCAACCATCACGCAAGTACACTATTTCAGTCAAGTTCTCTCCACTATCGCCCTCTCTCAGACTTTATCGGAAATCAAGCCATATTGTAAATGTGAATTAATTACTGACAACGTTTCATTTTTTACTGGAGAGCGCAATGTCCCTGTTATACACATGACAGCAACAGCTGATGTATAGCAGGGTCTTTCTGTCTTGTTTGGCATCTAGCAGAGTTTTTTAGGAAGGCAGACTTCATAAAGAGCAAGTACCTGCTAATTCATAAACAACTGCCCCATGTGGTAATATAGGAAACAATGGACAACGTTAACGTTTCTGTCTCAATGTTCACGGCTCATTCCTGACATGTGGCCACTGCCTGTGTGGAGTTTACAAGTTTTTCCTGTGTCTGAGTGAGTTTTCCCCTGGTAGTACAGTACAACAAGCTGGTGGATTGACCACCCCGGACTAGTGTCCTTGTGCACTGCACTTGCTCTTGCCCTTGTGACTCATGTATTTGCCGTTGCCCTAGTGACTCGGATATTTGCTTAAGCGAGTCCACGATTAAAACGAGATTAAAATTTAAAATGAGTAGAATACAACTGGGAATAAAAAAGATGGTGTTAATAAAGCATTACCCGATTAAGGCACATGAAACAGCATGACTGGAAAACAGTAAAACACACGCGCGCGCATTGTGTGTTTATTTGATTTTACATGGAGGATGTACAGTTCGTACAGACATGCTTATATATTGTTTGTTAAAGCACCGTGGTTGTTCGTGCCTCCACTGATAAATCTATATGCATTTTTAGCAGACCCACCCTCAATAAACTTTAATAATGCTGCACGCGTATATCAGTTTCCCCGTAAAACAACGTTTTGAGATTTTTTTTAGGGCTGTAGCTGTTTTAGATAACTCACTTGGGAATTGAAACAAGCACATAGTTACAGTTCATGTGTGCTTGTATGCCGTTTTGTGTGATTTGTGACCACTGGAATAATGTCAGTTTCTAGAAGTCACGATCCTCTAGAAATTCTTACAGACTGATATAAATATATATATATATATATATATATATATATATATATATATATATATTTTTTTTTTTTTTTAAATATAAAATGATCACTCAAGATATACATGTCTACAAAACTGTCTAAAGCTCTGCAAAACAGGGGTGTAAGATGCATAGACATTTCAACGGGAGAGAATACACATAAGCTAGTTTCACACCATGCATATACGACTGGATAAAAACAATCAGCTACTGAGCCCTGAAGTTTGAATATGACCTTCTGTGAGTGGTGAAGTTAGTCTTCGACAGAGCTGACTGCTTCTTAAGAATAAAAATAATAAATAAATACAAGATCTCTTTGTGTTCATGAAACAGTTTTATGGCACACAATTGTAGTTGCTCTTTTGAATGTCAAACATTTTCTCCCTTAAGATAAAAATCTGGCAAATGCAAAGAGGTCAATGTTTCATTGTAATCATCTGTGCTTCCTGTAGGTGTTTTGTGCGTGCGTGTGTTCGTGTGAAAGAGAGAAAGAACAAGAAAGGGAATAGATACGTACGTATCTGTATCAATATAGACTTAGATATTAGCATAGCTGGCCTTAGGCATATGCCAACTAGGCGGCTGTCTAGGGCACCACACTAGCAGGGGCCCTTTTCCAGTATTTATTTGGTGTAAGTAGACGAGGATAGGGGCACCAGGTATTGTGGGGGGGGGGGGGTGCTCCGGAGCCCTTTTGCCTAGGGCACCAGTTGACCTAAGGCCGTTCCTGGATATTAGCATAATTGATTAGATATGAAACCGCTATTATACGCTATGATGAATTGGCTTTTCATATATTATGTAAAGAGTCTACAATGGTCACTGACAGAAAATGGGTCAGTATTATAAGCTATCATTATTAGTTGTAAAAAGTCAAGTCATTGTGCTGCTCTAAAAGAGGCTGCACGGGCGTGCATAAAAAAATATAATTACTTAAGGCATAACACTCAACCAGTCGGGGACAAATATGAATAGAATCAGTGACGAATTCAGAAATAATCAGAAACACTTTTAAAATTCTAACTTGAAACATTAACACAATCAGAGAATCTGAATTAATACAGATTTTCTGAATAAAATTAGTGTATGAATGTAATTATTATCATTATTTATTATATGTAATTCACCACTTCTTCTCCAAAATTGGCCGACATTAGGAGGGATAAAGAGGCAGAGTTAAAATTTGAGTCTAAACCAGGGACGTCCCTGAAAATCGGGGATAGCTGAAAGGAATTCTTGTAGGTCATACAGGGAGATTATGACAAGAAGAAATGCAGCCTAGACATGGAATCACGTCTAACTTGGGATGTGCAAGAGTAAATAAAAACTTGTTTCCATGCTCGATCTGGGTAATGAACTATAGACATACTACGCAAATAAGAGCAACCTAAAATACGGATAAAGTTAGCCAGGAGTAATTTCTACGCTTTAAGCAATACTTCTGATCAGTTATACATATACATCATCAGAAGTGAGTTAGTGCAGGCCATGTTATAATCATAAATCTAGTTGATCGAGTTGATAGGAAGAAGCTCTGTTGCTGACATCACTATCTTCATTAAGATACATATTTTCTTGTTATTTCAGGCTCACCAGAGTATCATGAAATGCACTCAGTATATTTTAACCAGTTAATGATACATTGAACATCTTCAGTGCAACATTTTGCAGAACTGTGGCAATCCTGAAAAATTTTAAAAAGATAAAATTTAAATCACTCAATCTTTCTCTTTTCTCTTTCTGCCTTATCAATGAGTCAAGATAATTACATGCAGTGCAGAATGACTACAGACATATAAAATGCAGACCCAAGTATATTTAATGCATAAAAAGAATATAGCTCATGCTACTCCCTAGGTTAATCCATACTCTGCACTGTTGCTAGGAGTCTGTCATGATCCAACTGTTCCAATGATAAGTCCTTTGTAGAGCCATTTGACCTGTTGACCTGTTTAACTAATGTAATGTTCTGAAAAGAATGAGCAACCTTCTTGTAGTGAAAAAAAAAATGTAACAAGTTTTTCTTGCATGCGTCATTTACTATTGAAACTACCTAGAAATTGTTAATGCTTGCTTATGTATGCCTATTTGTATTCTTATATGTATACATTCTTAGTATTACATGGAGCTTTTCTCCCCGGGCCTCCACTAAAAATGGACCTGTGTCCAGTGGACTTCCCCAGTTAACACATGTAAACTAACTAACTAACTAACTAACTAACTAACTAACTAACTAACTAACTAACTAACTAACTGACTAACTAACTACATAAGTAAATAAATATCTACTTGCTTTCATTCACCAGTCTGCATTAGGCATGTATTTGCTATTTCCAGACACAGACTGGATATTTAGTCATAATACTATGCGGTGTATGTTATACATTACATATTATTCCAATGGAGACTTAGGTAACAGGATAAATGACAAGTAACAGGAAATGTTACACACACACACACACACACACACACACACACACACACACACACACACAAGCACACACATGCACACACACATACACACACACACACACACACACACACACACACACACACACACACACACACACACACACACACACACACACACACACACACACAGTCAAAGAATAGAAGGCAATGTTTGATAAGTTTAGTGCTTTCATTGATTAATAACACACACACACACACACACACACACACACACACACACACACAAACAGTCAAAGAATAGAAGGCAATGTTTGATAAGTTTAGCACTTTCATTGCTTAATAATATAAGAACTTCTTCAGGATGAAACTTTGCAGAAAACATAATTGGTTTAAATAAGCCCCATAGCACATGGTATAAATCACCACACAGTTAAGCCGTATATATTAAAGACAATCACCTATCCAAAATATAATATTTCCAAAAGTAAATGTGTAAACACATAATAATGAAAAAAAAATCAAAAACTGTTTTATATAATCCACCCACACCTATAAAAATTTTTTAACTATAGGAATATGCATAAAATACATTAAAATAAATGAAAGATTAAATGCATTTTACATGCACCTTTTTATTTTAGGACATATTTAATATTTATAGTATCTAATAAACTTTTTGAAATTACTACAGTCTGGGGAGTGACTGTAAAGAGCATTGTTCTTATCTTTATTATTAAACTTTGGCAGCTTGTGTGTGTGTGTGTGTGTGTGTGTGTGTGTGTATATATATATATATATATATATATATATATATATATATATATATATATATATATATGAATAGATGCTATTTCTTAATATTCCAGTCATACCTGCCCTTAATAATAACATTTTTGTCTAAGTGGTTTAAAACAAAATGTTATCAATATTAATAAACCAATATGGCTTACATGAATGGCAGGAGAAGGTACCTTCCTTTTTACTAACATTGTTACTTATTTGTATGTTACTTACTTCTGTATTCTTTTCAATTAATGATTTCAGGTTATCCTACTTTGTATATGTGAAATAAAGTTTAGGTCATATACATTTTTAATAATTTAGTGTTGTTACTAACTGCTTTCTAGTTATTCAGAATAACCTCTTTAACTTCACTATTTTGTGTAGAAAAGGAAAGTGGACATGCTCTGAAAGAATCAGAAGTGTTATATCATCATGATTAAACATCCAGATGTCACTGCAGCAAAGGAGTGACACTGCTGACCTCCTGAAAGATCTCCTTACCTGAATAATGAAGGTTTGATTTTAGAGTTATAATAATATAATCAATTCAAAGTAAGCTTCCTAACGGACTCTACGCGCACATCTTGGTTCAGTCTTTACAATGCAATGCAGTCTTGGCAGTAGGAAGACTTCATGTCTGTCACTAGTACATACCTGAATACAGTAATATTTTCTTACTGCAGCTTATTTAAAGGAATTAATATAAAATATTTCTAGAGTTCAGTCTGAACCAAGTTCAGGCATTTCACCCCAAGTATTTCCACTTCTTAGTACTTCCTTAGCAGTCATCTGCACATTCCAATCCATCATGTGTTTAAATATTGTAGTGTCTCTAGGTGAAAAACATACTCTGGTTACAAATAATTTCTGCCAAACAAACACCCAGGGCAGTCGGACAAACTCCATTTCTGATAAACCTTTACCACAATATGTTGAAGTCTGACAGACATATCATTCAGTACTGGTCCATTCTGTTCCCTTTTCTATTTAGTTAGTTATGTATGTATGTATGTATGTATGTATGTATGTATGTATGTATGTATGTGTGTATGTATGTATGTATTTTTTTTCCAAATATCTTTATTAAATTTACACATATGACAAAGACAAACTTACATTTATATAAATGAAAAACATAAAATGATATCACTTTAGTTGCAAACAGTTTACATCACAGGCACCATTGAAGCAACTGTAGTTGTAAACACTATACATCACTTATAAACCATCCAGTCACTGTCAGTTAAGCTCATTCAAATCCTGCCTCTTAAACCTCGTTCCTGCTCTGCGTATATTGTTCCAACAATTCCCATTTTTTCCTATCTAGTTTGCTCCTTCCATTTTTTAAAGATCTCAATTTGTTTTGCTATAGTACTTTACAGTTTCTAAACTGGTAAGTAGTCACATGTCATCAGAGTTAAAATCCCAGAGTGTTTTCTTTGGTGAGTACACCCATTGTTGTACCCAATGATTATGTTTTCTGGTTTCTCTGCCTTCATCCAAAAATACTTTTTGCTCTCTTTCACAAAGCAGCTTACTCTCCATCATTTTGCTTTCTCAAGAAATATCTGCATTTTATTAACAGCCACAAGTATTTATCTGCTCACAAAGTTTCTCCACAATAGCCTTTTTGAATGGATCTCTGTCTCAAACTACTATTTTTAATGTTATGTCAATTTGGAGCAAACCAAACATTGTCTCAGACTTGTTTTTTAGCACTGTTGGGAACAAGCATAGTCTCAGGCATGTTTCATAGCATTGACTTGGCATTTATCAAGGAGATCTGGTTAAGTTTCAACTTTAGACATCATTTAACAGCATCCATTCTTCCAGGTATCACTGTATAGTATCGGTGATGGTATAGCCTTCAGGTGAATGTTGGAGTTGCCAACAGCTTTGAGAGTGCTCTTGAGGCAAGAGCAAACCACATATTTGTCCTGGCATACTGTCCATGTGGTCATCTAGGAAATTTTCAGCATCAAGTTTTTGGAGGTACCAGAGATTGTTAGCTATCAAATTTATTAATGCCTGAGTCAGCACTGAGATAAATTTACATACTATGGAACTTCTCAGTCTTTTAGGGAGTATTTTCTTTGCTCATATAGTACCTAGTGATACTCATAAATTTGGCTACTCACCTGTCTTGTGTCTCCAGCTTGGACACTGTCTTAGTTGGGGAGTTGGCACAACAGTTGTCTGTGTTTATGTCACAGACACAAGGTGCAGAGTTTGATTCTCACCTTTGAGGGAAATTGTCTAGGCTTAAAATGACCCACAAGGGCAGCTAGCCTACTGCTTACCTGTGAAATCTGTCTCCCGGACTGACCATCGCCTTGTTCACATTATGTTGTGGTCCCCATCAGTTGTTCCACCTCATATTGAGCTGATTCAGGGTATGCACCTTTACAGTATCAATTCATTTTAATACCTACATTGGGCCAGTAGCTGAAGGGATAGTGTTATGACCCAGTTTCATTAACCTTAGCCTATACTTGTATTGTGATATGTAATCCAGATGCTAGTACCCAGCTTGTTAGCACTCCCTCTCTTTATGTTCACCATGACCCATAGCTTGTTTTTATGCTATGAGTATCACTGGCTGGGATAGGAGTTAGAAAGCAAACAGTGAAATACTTGACTGTTTGATAGCACATTTAGAGATTCCTTATTTAGTATGCTGAACAGAAACAACGTGTAAAAAATGCTATCTAATCATTCAACCATGTTTAGTGAGTGTCATAAATGCTGTTTAGCCTAATTTTATTGCTTAGTTAGTTTTATCAATCACTCAGTGAGAAGATGCTATTATTTATTTATTTATGTATGCATTTGCAGCTAAGATTGCCAAGATTAGGCAGTACTTCTCATATAGCTTCAGTGCACTGAATGCGCCTCCCAAAAATATTACCACCGAACTTTCTTCATATCTTAGCAGCTAGCAGCTACTGAATCCTACTTAACCCTTGGTCACTACCTTAGATTCAGCAGAGATCTGGTATGAGCATCATTGCTTCTCCATTTCACAGATCTCTCTTGGCAATTATTTATATCTAAAGCAATTAAACATTCAAGTCTTAGGGCCCAAAGCTGAGCATAAAGATTAACATCTGTGGACTGGAGAGCTCTGGCCTTATGAGTACCTCATGCCTCTGCTGGTGTCCAAGGTTATTAACACTTGTGGACAGGAGAGCTCTGGCCCTATGAGTAATTGGTGCCTCTACTGGTGTCCAATGTAATTAACATCTGCGGACAGGAGAGCTCTGGCACTATGAGTACCTGGTGACTCTGCTGGTGTCAAAGGTTATGAACATCTGTGGACAGGAGAACTCTGGCCCTGTGAGTACCTGGTGACCCTGCTAGTGTCCAAGCTTTAAGAAGCAGAATAATTAAGTTATCATTACCCAAGAAAGAGTCATTCCTTTACTTCCTTAAACTGTTAAAATGTTAGCCAGCAGGTGGGTCCTTTTTCTCTGAGGTCACTTATAAAAAATCAGTTCTTATACTGTTCATATATGCAATAGGAGCACATTTTAAATCATTTGCTTGCTGTACTTCTTCTGAAAAGGTTTTGTGGCAAACTTCCTCCTCTGACTCCCAAATAACTGGTAAGGTTGAGTCATGAAGGTAGCTCTAATCTTCTTCCCTTCTACCTGCTCTTGGATTTCATAAATTCTTCCACAAACACCATTCATCACCTGTAGCAGTTGCTGTGTAGCAGTTTTGCAATTTTCTGTGGTTTATCATTTATCTAATAACCATTTTATTCTTTCTTTCTTTCTTTTTCTTTCTTTCTTTCTTTCTTTCTTTCTTTCTTTCTTTCTTTCTTTCTTTCTTTCTAACTGTAAGCCAGACAGTTTTCTCACTTTTCATCTTATGACCAATAAAATATTTTTTTCTGTAACCACCTGGTCCTTATTGTCTTGCTGTCTTACTGTTGTTGTTGTGTCTTTCATTTTTTCCTGGTTAGGGGTCACCACAGCGGAACTCCGGTCCACTAATGATTGGCAGTAGATTTTTATGTGCCGAGTTGCCGGCCCTGATGCACAACCTTCAATGAAGGTACGCCCATTCATGCATGTCTCCACACAGAAAATGCTCTAGCTGAGAATCGAACAGGACAATGTCTTACTGTGAGGTGACAATGCTACCGCAGCACCACCACCGCACTGTTTAAACTCTTCCTGGCTTCATGTCATATTAATATTTTAACACAGTTCCAATGTAATATCTTTTTAGACAATGCATCAGTATGTTGTTTCAAAGCCAATACTTCCCGCTTCTACTCCCTATCACTTTATTTTTTGAAACAGAGGGCTAATTTGCTTAACACAGTTCTTGAAAGATAGCTTCAGTGACCCTGTATTCTGCATTTCTCTTCCCTCATTAATCTCTACAATGTATTGAACCAATGTTTTCATCATTAGCTTCATATCTGTTTGCTTAAACACTAATGGATTTAGACACCTTGGACTTTACCATATCATATGACTCATGGTCACATCACTCTACAAACCAGTGTATTATTAATAATCTAAATGTCTGAATCTGTTTGAAACTATAGATGATCAGTTTTGATAGCTGCCGGTAAACCTGAAGATACATATTTAAATCCAGTACCTTAAGAATGCTTTCATCCCATAAATCAAAAACTATAAAATAAGCACAAATGTCCTGCAATACTTCTTACATTATCTGCAAATTATGAGAGTATCCTCTGGAATGAAAACATTCCTAAGTGACTTTTCAGATTTGAATAAAAATCTTTATCTTGAATAAGAATATAAACATTTCACAAAGTTACTGCCTCCTCTTGAGCCCCATTTGTGCTTGTCTGTGGCTAAAAAATTGCAATTCTCTACTGCTTCTAACTTTTTTCACCAGATAGTTTTTCTTTGTGGCACGGCAATAAAATACTCTGCTTATTGTTTAATATCACTTAGAAATTGCCCCAGGTTCACCCCTGAAGAGGGAGTCAGGACTAGGTGCCCTGTGGGCCTACCTGGTTAACAAATGAGTATTGTCAGTGTTATTATTATTAAAAAGAAGAGCTTCTCTTTCCAGTTCCCTGAGTAGCAGACTGCAATACAGTATTGTTTTGAGTTCTCATTAAAATTGTATGCATATTGTTTGAAGGGACAAGCATTTCCTTAACTGGATTCTGCCATAGCTGATTGCAATAGTGTTGGTTTGTTGCCCTGTTTATTTAGCAGTGTCAATGTATGTTAGATCTTATGAGACCCATTGCTGAGGCTTGCATTTTAGTAAGTATCTTTTTGTGTCCCCAAGAGCTGTAACTAATTAATTTAATTTGTTAAAGAGATGACATGTCCTATGTAATGCAAACAATGTGTTGCCCCATCTTCACCTGGCGTCATTCTGTCATTTGTACTTAAAATAATTTCCTTGTTTTTATAGTTCAGCAATGCAATGGTTACTCTGATCAAGTTTTAGTGACACATTCAGGTTTTTCCTGTGTGCCCTTTCCACTTGTAATTACAAGTCTTTCACTTCCAGGTATGGAAATGATGCTCAAGAAAGAGCAGAACTAGCACCCTATTTAAGTGCAGTAATCCAACTATGTATGCATTACTTTAGTAGTTCTGACTCTCCTGCTCATCCATTTCAGTCAGTGGTGCTCTTTGCTTGTGCACTATGCATTTTGCATAGTATTTCTGTTTATTCAGAGTTTGGTTGCATTACATCAAAAGAGCAGATTCAAGTACCTCATGGGCTCTTAGATTTCCAATGACCGTTCTATTTCAGAGATGCCCTGGAAGAATTTTTGTACTTATATAATTAAAGTCATCTGTGCCCAGCCACATGCAAAGCTACACAAGTCCGTCAAATGCTTGTAACCATTATAGCTAGCAACTTGGTTCTCACCTCAAGCCTGGAGTATATGTAATACTTGCTAGCATTGCTAATAATTTCCAGCCATAACAATTGTCTTTCCTCTGGATTCTGGAGAAGTGACATTGCTACCACATGGAAGGTTGTCTTTATATTTTGATAAACTTGTACACCATGGATGCTGTCTATGTTGTGACACTTTAATTTAATTGCCTTGGAGCTGTTCTTCCACACAGCCATCATACTGCATTTTCTGCTACAGCCTAGGTATAGGAAGTAGGATTTATTATAAATAGCTTAGAAACCTGAAATATGGAGTAAACATGCAGAATGTTCTCTTATGCAGGGGACACAACACAAAAGTCAGTTCAATGTATGTGATTGATAATCCAGACTGGTAAAAGTGGACCATGTATGTTTCAAGCATAGAATACAGATTTACTGTGTGTTCCATCTGATTTTATAAGCAAGTGTGTGAGAGGATGCAGCTATATCATAAGTGACAGCAGGAAGTAGAAAGGTCTGTAATATTTTTATGACTCGTTGTGGTAAGAATGATAGAGTTTTTATAAGCTGTATCTAACCAACACTTTATTGTCCTGCAGAGATTAGATAACTGGAGACAAAGCAATGTGGTCAGTGGTGGCCACAAAGCATGCTAAAGGATTTCACAAAGGAGTCTAAGTGATTGGGATTGCACAATAGTATTTCTGTCTACATTCAGTAAACATAACTAGGGCCTTTATCAATGGTATGCATAAGAGTTGTGTGGGTATAAGAAAGAGTGTTAAGCTGAAGGAAAGACATGGTTATTTCTAGACTAGAATAGAATAGAATAACACGATAACCGAGTATAATAGGATATCCTATGCAGACAACATAATGATAAGGATGAAAGCAAACACAAATGGTTGTTATATGTATTGAGTTGTAGAAGGCCAAATGCCAAATCCTGATAATATACAGAAGAGAAAAGGCTATTAGAGACTTCTAACAATGTGGGCTGAACATGTGAGATAATCAGAGAACCATTGCAAAAATGTTTAACTAGACCAAGCAATTAATGTTACTAAGTAGTACATCACGTCTACCAGAATCAAGTGCTGTAGTTAAATTAATGAAAACATGACTTGTGAGCTTAATTGTATTCATACCAGATGTGAGTGTGATAAAACTTTGGTTATACTCTATGCCTTCCCAAGGTCACAATGAAAATGACAGAGAAGCTGACACTGAGGAAAAGAGAAAATTAGCAAAGCTAAGAACATCCATTTAGAGGCTTTCTAACAAAACAAGCCACACAGAACAGGAGTGGGGCAAAAGGTCTTGGCTATTTTAAAGATGTAGATCCCATTTTAAGTACATGATGTGGATTTGTTTAGAATGCCCATTATCTTAAAGCATGCATATTAGTAGCTACAATACTACCATTTTTCATAGTCTGTTTCACATGTATGTTGAAATGTATTTAATTTGGTATATACTTTACTCCTTCTTTTTCCAGCTGTAATTTAAAATTTGCTCATTTAAACTTCATATGCTTTGCTTGATTGTAAATCTTTGTAGTAACTGATGAGATTGACTGAGAGATAAATTCCAGAGCGTGCTCACTGACCTTTTCTTTCTGCTCATGAAGCTGCACTAACATCCCTTTTTCATATCATTATTTGCACATTCATATCATGTATATAACACATATAACATGGGAGATATCAGTTAATGTAAATAAATGTGTTTATATATTATTCAACAAAAGGACTTTGCCAAGACAAGATAATATAAACTTAGAAAGAAGGTGGTTTTTGCATCGCTAGTTAATACAAATTTAATAAAGGTCAATTATTTGGGAAAGTTGAAGAATACTTTGAGTCTGCAAAATATATTTGCAGTTAAAATCAAGCCATTCCCTAAAGTATCACAAAACCACATATTTAAAATTGAAAGATTAAGTTTTGATAAATATGATTTACTGTTAACTGTTAATTAAAGTATAAACTGTGTAGTTCTAAAAGCGTTTACTAAAGTTAAGCTACCATAGTAACACATTTCACTACATATAGACAATACTTGTCATTATTATATTAATTTGGTACTTTGCCATATTATTTATATATTATTTGTAATACGACTATCACCTATAATTAAGTTGAAATGTTATCACATTTCTATAATGCTGTTTCACACACTCTTGCCATATTTGTAGAGAGTGATCTTAGGTGTTCAAAATCACTGTCTCCACATTTCCATTCAACTCTGCAACAGAAATAGTGGCAAACATCCAGTATCACAACTAGTCTGAATCTGGCACACAGACATCAGTTTTTATAAATAGCCTTTTGGAATGTGGCCTGGCATGTGCTTAGTGCAGAGCTGCTTCAGCCTATCAGTGATCATATCTATCATTTAACCGTAACAGCTCCTTGGTATTTCACGCAGCGCATTGTTCGGCATTTGATTCACCAGCCCACCTGGTATTCTTTGCATGTCTTCTTTTTTTTTCGGTTCATTTGATCCTGTATATTTGGCACCAGTGCTACTATATTTCTTATTAAACATGTAAAACTATAGAACTGGTGTGCATGTGTTTTCAGCAGCATCTGTTTCCTTAAGTGTCCAGGAAGTAATCACAGTCTCTTACAGAAAAAATACTTAATGGTACAAGATACTTTACTGGACCTTCCTGGTACCTCGGCCACTGCCTTCAAGGGAATAGTTACACACCACAGTGGCCAAGGTACCAGGAAGCACCAGTGAAGTATCTTGCAGTCACATTGCTTTGTCTTCAAGTTTTTGTTTTTTATAAGTTTATTAGTTTGGTGTTGTTATAACGTATATGCTCCTACTGGTATTCAAGCAATGAGAGCATTTTGATAGCATAAACCTACACTGTGGAAAAGGGAATGTGAAAAACATATCACTGCTGTGGCCCACAGTGTCATCCCATTGACAGTAGGGAGTATGAAAACCGCATTACTGCTATGGCCCACAGTGCCCTCCCATTGACAGTAGGGGGAGTGTAAACTACATCACTGCTGTGGATCACAGTGCCCTCCCATTGACAGTAGGGAGTGTAAAAAACATATCACTGCTGTGGCCCACAGTGTCCTCCCATTGACATTAGGGAGTATGAAAACCACATTACTGCTATGGCCCACAGTGCCCTCCCATTGACAGTAGGGGGAGTGTAAACTGCATCACTGCTGTGGATCACAGGGGAAGTGTAAACTACATCACTGCTGTGGATCACAGTGTCCTCCCATTGACAGTAGGGAGTATGAAAACCACATTACTGCTATGGCCCACAGTGCCCTCCCATTGACAGTAGGGGGAGTGTAAACTGCATCACTGCTGTGGATTACAGTGCCCTCCCATTGACAGTAGGGGGAGTGTAAACTACATCACTGCTGTGGATCACAGTGCCCTCCCATTGACAGTAGGGGGAGTGTAAACTACATCACTGCTGTGGATCACAGTGCCCTCCCATTGACAGTGGGAAATGTGAAAACCACATCACTGCTGTGGCCCGCAGTGCCCTCCCATTGACAGTAGGGAGTGTGTAAACCACATCACTGGTGTGACCCACAGTGCCCTTCCATTGACAGTAGGGAATGTGAAAACTGCATCACTGCTGTGGCCCACAGTGCCCTCCCATTGACAGTAAGGGGTGTGTAAACTACATCACTGCTGTGGCCCACAAAATTCCTCCCACTGGCAGTAGGGAATGTGAAAACTGCTTCACTGCTGTGGCCCACAGTGCCCTCCCATTGACAGTACACACTTCTGTACATTTGCTATGAAGACTATCACCTATCAGTGGTTTGGTGAGCCTGAATTCTGCCTACAGGCCACTCCTGTGCATTACTGCCACTTCTCCAAGGAATAGTTTCATTTTTGTGAAGGTGGGTTCCACCTAGTCCCCCACCCCCCAAGATGGGACCACAAGACATCTTAACAAGATCTAACGTTAACCAAATTCACAAAAATACTTTCAAAACTTTACTTTTATCAGCTTTAGTAAAATTAACACAGTAAGCACTGTTGCTAAAAACAAACTCGACTTTATCATACGATGTTTAACAACAAATAGTAGCATTAGACACACATAAAAAGTAATACAACCACACTCAGCTAATTCAATGTTTTAACGTCCTTCTAGAAAGATGAACACTCATTTTTTTTATCATTCAAATTTGGTACACTGTAGGCATTAAGGATCACCTGCCAGCAATATTCATTCCAATATACATCATCTTCTGCATCAAACCTCATAGTTACAGTTTTCACATGATCCATTAGTGAAAAATGAGATTAAGATGCTGATTTTTCTCATATTACAAGGATCATCCATACATTGTAAGTTGTTCAGATATTACAAACAGAACATTTAGCTGCACTTGCTCTGACCTCTACCTGTAAGAAATGCTTGAGATAGATGATCTTTTTTTCAGTTGCTATCATTACATTTACTTTGCAAAACACCAGCTGTCAGCATTCAACTGAGCAGTTTTACAGTAAATTTGTAAAGTGTCATGTATACTGGAACTGACATAACATATAATTTTATATAATACTGTGCAATTTTATATATTAATGAGTACAACATTAGCTCTGCATATGTGCTTCTTTAGACAAAACGTTCATGTATCTATACTTATAGTTAAGTTGTAAGATGGACTTCTATGTCCATCTGTCATGCTGCAACAGTTGTTATTGACAGCAATAAATAACTAACACCGGAGCATCTTTATGCATAAACAGATAGCTTGATCAGTAGACAGTTAGATGGATGGATAAGTCCTAACAAGAATGAGCAATCGCACCATTTCTGCCTTAGCCATTAAATCAAATATACATAACAAGCTCAAGCATTTTTTTTACATTTTTGTCTTAGCTATTTCACAGTTTTAGGAGAAAGAATGATTATAAGTCCCCTGTAGTGAGACAAGATATTTTTACTCCCTTGCTTTGTTGTTGTATCTGTCAGGATTTTCCCATCCTGTTTAAAGAATCCTCGGAGTTAGACATTTGTCACACTTTGTGGAGCCCTTAAAGCACATAACATTAGGTATGCTAAATAGAGCTACTTTACTGTACTTTACATTTGAACACATTAGTTCTTGAAATCTCTGACCACAGCCTAATGAATGCCCAGAGGGTTAGCTAACTTGGCCACTTTTTCTGGGTGACTTCATTTCTTCTGTCACGCAGTGCAAAGTATCGCTGTCTATTTTGATCCACCTGTGCAGGTGATGATAAGTTCCTTTCAAGAAAGAAAACTCGCAGTATTTCTGTACACCAAACACGTCTGCCAGCAAAACTCTAGGTAAAAATGAATACTGGGCCACACTATTCTTAACTGAAGTTCACGGAGTCCTGTATTTGGAGCATGTTCGTTTTTCTTCATCCTTTTGTGTGAGCTTACTGATTTTTTTTAATTAAATTTACGGCTGATACCTGCATTTCTTTCCATTTTCTTTTTTGATGGTGATCAGTGACAAATTCTGAAATAAATTGCTTTACAGTTCTGAATAAGAGGCTACCAAAGGAATTTTTCCATGAATGTTTTTTTATAGAATATAAGTTGTCTGCTAAAGTCGAGTGGAGTTTGGAATAAAATCTGAGTGTAACAGTTCCTTTCTTCAGATATCCTTAGAGGTTTGAAGCTCAGAAGCCTTTGCTTTACCATAGAATAATTACAACACTTATTTTGCTGAATGGAGTCATGTTCAGTGTATTTAACCAATTAACCAATTAAGCAGTCAGATTAATGTCTGTGTGTGTGTGTGTGTGTGTGTGTGTGTGTGTGTGTGTGTGTGTGTGTATATATATATATATATATATATATATATATATATATATATATATATATATATATATATATATATATATATATATATATACCGCCCCATTTGTTGAATTGGAAGCATTCTGTACAGTAAAACTTTTAGTAAGCTTTATTTTATAAGAAGATGTTACTGTCAAATGTAAATGTGAGTGCGCACAGTGCAAACTGCAGCTCTGAAGTGTTGCTCATCACACAGTGCTTGTGTCTATAATAAGCAGTCTGCAACTGGCAGTTTGTTGGTCTCTGTAACTGCATGTTACACCAGCTATTAAGAGGACTGGTGTTCTAGGTTTATGCATGACACAGTGAAGAAGTCTGAAATGCATTTTGCTTAGTTTCTGAAAATGTGATGTTCTCGACTTGCATAATGAGCAATATGAGAATTTCCTGCAAAATTAAAAATATTAGCACATAGTATATGTGCATCTGTGTATGATTTACCCTGACATGCTCGAGGCTAAATTTCTTTTCCTGGAAGATTTCAACTAAAGGTATATTTCTTTACTTATTGGTCACTAACCATTCCACCTGCATATCTCCCCTGAAACCACGTTGATGGGCCCTGAAATAACAGTCATGGTTTACATTTATGTGAAGCATCATTCTTTCTCTATGTTGAAATAATATTAGAATGAGAACAAATAAGTAATGTGGATATAGAGGGGGAAGTCCACTTTTATGGGTGATATAGGGGTAATGGAACCATGTATAAGCACTTGTTCTTTCTTTACCATGTTGCTGCTTGCTTATAAACACACACACACACACACACACACACACACACACACACACACACACACACACACACACACACACACACACATATATTTATTATTATTATTGTTGTTGTATTATAAGTCGCAGGATCTTTTGTGATTCTGTCCATTGAAAATCTTTTGAATGCCAGCATTGATTTTGGAGCAAACCTCTCAACCTCTTAGCATACAAAGTCTGGACAAAGCCTAAGATAACAGGGGAGACAAAAGCCCCAAAACATGGACATATTTTTAATATTACTCTTATAAACTTGGAAAGTTGCTACGGTAACAGATTTTGTGTTAGTATGCATTATTTGAAGGATGTAAAGTCTGAAAATCAAATGTGTGTCTTTATTTAGTGGCTTAAGTCCTTGACGATTTGCCACAAAGCCACATATTTTATGAGAAACAGACCAAAAATATGAGGCACAAATCTGGACACGCTGCAAAAATCTGGAGAGTTGAGCAGTAAAGAAGCTTAAATAAATAAATAAATTTGGCACACTGTGAGTCATGGCTGAGGCATTAACATAGCCTGATGAATAACACACCACATGGATCAGGAGGGATGAGAGGTAGTGGAGTGGCTTACTAAATAAAATAAATAAATAAAAGAGGGAATCAAGTTAACAAAGCTGACAGGTAGCCAACCGCACTCACCTGAAGGCTTTGATCTTAACCATGTTACCGGTGATTTTCGAACAACAGATAGTGCTGATGCTCTAGCTGCTGGCGAACATGAGGTAGGATGCTGGCTACCTCCTCTACTTTCCATGGGGAAGATATGTACCCAATTTTAATTCTTTCCAGAATATCAGAAAGATGGGTAAATTACCACATGACTGAGTGTTTTCATTTCTCTGAAGAACATAGCTGTCTTTGCCATGGAGCGCATTTGAAACAAACATGTTCTCAAAGGGGATAACATGACTGTGTTCTGTGTCTATATATAACTAAAAAGCAAACCTCTCCTCATGTCCTGGAGTTGCAAATGACAACCCAGTAATACAGCACTCCTTCCTAATAACAGCAGTATGTAGAAACTATGTTGTAGTGATCATCACAGACAAATGAGAATCAGCTGCCGAAGCACAGACACTGACATACAATGGACTGACTGTTAAAAACCTAGGAAAATTTAACTGTAGAAAACTGGCTTTTCAAACAAAGAAAGAAAAAAAAAAGAATTTGTAAAGAACTAAGAAAGTGAGGGGAAAATGCTGATCACAGCACAACACGCACACAGGAACACATTCAGATAAAAGGTTATTTACAGGCTCTTCAATGAAAGACGATGAGGAGACAGAACAACACTAGATGGTTGTGCTGGATGCAAGAATAGACAAAAGGTGTTATAGATGATGGATCTAAATATGCTAGATGTGAGCTGCAGATCTGCTATAGAGAAATCCACTGGAGACACACTATTTAATTTCCTACAAGTCAGAGAAGTAATCTGTTATAAATTTAAACCTTCTCAGGAGAGATGAGTGTTAGGCCTATTACTCATTAAATATTCTGAATAGAGAACCTATGAACGTGATTAGAAAGTGGGTAAATAGATACTGCAACGTGACTACAGTAACATCTGGTTCATAGCACATGATTTTTTTAATAGCCATACAACACACAGGCCACTGGACATTACGCACACTAAAAATGTCAAAATGAGAAAGTGATGATGTAATGTTTCACTAAAAAAACCTCAAAGGGCTATAGTGGAAAACACTAGGAAGGATTCACCCTTATTAACACTTGAACAACATGCATTGCACAGAAGTACTAGGAAGGATTCACCATTATTAACACTTGAACAACATACATTGCACAGAAGTACTAGGAAGGATTCACCATTATTAACACTTTAACAACATGCATTGCACAGAAGTACTAGGAAGGATTCACCATTATTAACAATTGAACAACATGCATTGCACAGAAGTACTAGGAAGGATTCATCATTATTAACACTTGAACAACATGCATTGCACAGAAGTACTAGGAAGGATTCATCATTATTAACACTTGAACAACATGCATTGCACAGAAGTACTAGGAAGGATTCACCGTTATTAACACTTGAACAACATGCATTGCACAGAAGTACTAAGAAGGATTCACCATTATTAACACTTGAACAACATGCACTGCACAGACGTACTAGGAAGGATTCACCATTATTAACACTTGAACAACATGCACTGCACAGAAGTACTAGGAAGGATTCACCATTATTAACACTTGAACAACATGCATTGCACAGACGTACTAGGAAGGATTCAACATTGTTAACATCTGAACAACATGCATTGCACAAAACTTTACTTACAAAACAAAAAGGAAAAAAAAATCACTGATTCTCACAGGACAGGGAATATGAGGTAAAGCAGAAGGAGTCAAGCAAAGATGATCCAGACTTATGAATAAATTGAATGTACTACCGGGAAACAGGATAAAATGCCTAAGTAGCATGTTAAGGAGAGAAGTGAGGTGGGAAACATAGTGATCCTTAACAAGGGGATATAAAACTGATGAAATCTGCTACAGAAAAGGCAGATCAATTCAATATTTGCTTCAAATAGAACTCTTTTACAAAACAATGGTGATAAACATATACTTTTTCAAGTAAGTACAAATGTTGTCATTTGGAACATCATTCAAACTCTTTCACATAGGGATGGGCTATGAATTATCTTTTAATTCTGTAGGTCAGTAAGACATTGGGACCAGATGAAATTCACCTCAGATTTCTAAAAGAAATAATGATTGACCTGGTGAAATAACTAGGAAGTCTCTTTAGCAAATTGTAGGACAGAGTTGTTTCTTTATCCATAAGAAGTCAGATAAGCATTCACTTCACAACAGAGTTAGCAGGACAGAGATGGGAAATTACATCACAGTTGCCCTTCATCTGTTAATGGAAATATGATGGAACCCTGGGTAGGTAATAACCCTTTCAGTACTTAGAGGCTAGTGGAGTGTTAGACCCTAGAAAACATGCACCCACTTTGGGTAGAGGATATTGGGCAAGTCCACTAGAGTTCTTTCATGGGGTTGCTAAATTTCTAGATTGCAATGACTCTGAGGATAAGACATATATAGACTTTAGCAAGACAAGCATACATATCAAACAGTCTGTTCCTCCACTATAATAATTAGTCATATTTGTCAAGAATTGCAGATTTTTTACAAGAACTGTAACATAGTAGTTGTACAGAATGTAAAAGGAAGTAAATATATTACAGATGCATCGATTATAGTCAACCCTAGTGATGGAAGCTCCCATTAACAAAACTGATTAGATTAATTGCAATTCGTTTTTAATTTTATCAATACTGTACAGCAGTTATTAATGACAATGAAAAACTGATTACCAAGGTCCATATTTTGATGTTCAAGCTCTCATAATGTATATATAGTGTATAAATTTCAGTAGTACAGCACTATATATATATATATATATTTAAAAGTTTTGTATCCCTTGTTTTGTTTGGTGTTGTTTTACTTATTTCAGTACTTGAAGCATGAATGATGAAACTGAAGTGAAATAAAATGCCATTTTCACTAAGATACATCAATTCATCCAGCTTATCAAGGTTATACTAACACATATTTTCATTATAAAGCATTTGTATTTCACTTTTGTTGCAGTCACTTATTTACAAATACATCTCTGTTTTTGTTTATCTGTAACAACATATGTATATATAAATACATCTATCTATCTCTCTTTATTAATAAGCCTTATAAAATAAAACTGAATATCCCATTAACAGAAGCAGGGATATTGATTATAAGTAGTGCTCCTTAAAAATCACTAGTGATCATCTTATGAAATGAAATGCAGTTCTTATATTCTAAAAATCTGTCCCATCTAAAAGTAGGCTATGTAATAATTCTTAAACTGAATAACTAAGAGGGATACTTCAGGGGTGGCACTGATACAAAATAAACATGGCTACATTCTTCAACCTACTAAGGCATGTTTCCAGCTTATTAAAAGAAAAAAAATCAATCAGTTAGGCAGGTCGCAGTCCTCATGATGAAGGTTTAAGACTTGTACAGCCTTGAAGGGCATCATACAGGAAACAACAGACTGATTCCTTGTATCTACACATAATCATCACCCTTTAGGAAATGTTTAGCATGCACGGAGTCTCTCCTTACCATCATGTTATATCCCAGCATAACACAGACAGGTAGTCAGTCTGCTAATGTATCATAGCAGCCATCCTATGGTCTTGTTCTATCAAAATGCAGTCACATGGTGCATTTAAATTTATTTAACCAACTTAGAGGTGATCTCTGCTTGACTTACGAAGCCATGTCTGACCCAGCTCTGTTAGAAATGCTACATCTGAAGAAATCCAAATCCCTCCGCACCACACACTCCAGAGACCTCAACCTCATTACCAGAATCGAGAGAACATGCTGGAGGGACAGGTTCATAACCCAGAGACTGCCCATGCTATGGAATAGACTTTCCGTATATGTCAAGCAGAGCACCTTACTGGCCCTCTTCAAGAGAAATCTTGATGAGTGGATGGGAAATAGAAAATTCACCCCAGGGATCACTCCAGTGGGTTTACTTGACAGAGGCACTGGAAACTAAGGTCGGATGGCACAATGCCAGGGTAATCCTATGGGCTAGGCTTGTAAAGGCTCCAGGGCCATTAGCCTAGTACACACCTATGAACATATGAACCTAAAAATTCAAGATTTAAAAATAATTAATATCCCACAGATCACTTGCTGATCCTCTACTCCAACCATGTCAGGATTATCTATTTATCTATTACCTATTTATTTATTTATGTATGTATGTATGTATTTAGTCTTCATTGATTGGGTTAGTCCCAGCAACAAGCATAGCTAGGGAGGTGCGAAGGGATAGCCGTCCTGGGTGCAAGGTGTTAGAGGGCAAGAAGAGGAGATACTGATGGGACTGCAGTAAAGTAGCAGCATTCACATAAAAATGCCAATACCGTCTTTCTGGTTAGACCTGAAGCACTGCAGTGCTTTCTGTGTGGTATGTGGTTAGACCTGAAGCACTGCAGTGCTTTCTGTGTGGTATGTGGTTAGCCCTGAAGGAGTTCAGTGCTTTCTGTGTGGTATGTGTTTAGACCTGAAGCACTGCAGTGCTTTCTGTGTGGTATGTGGTTAGACCTGAAGCACTGCAGTGCTTTCCGTGTGGTATGTGGTTAGACCTGAAGCACTGCAGTGCTTTCTGTGTGGTATGTGGTTAGACCTGAAGCACTGCAGTGCTTTCTGTGTGGTATGTGGTTAGCCCTGAAGCAGTTCAGTGCTTTCTGTGTGGTATGTGTTTAGACCTGAAGCACTGCAGTGCTTTCTGTGTGGTATGTGGTTAGACCTGAAGCACTGCAGTGCTTTCTGTGTGGTATGTGGTTAGACCTGAAGCACTGCAGTGCTTTCTGTGTGCTATATGGTTAGACCTGAAGCACGGTGATGCTTTCTGTGTGGCATTTTAGCTGTAACAAGCCACATATTACAGGAGAAGAGTATTTTTGGGGGTCATCAACAACTCAGAGTATACTTTGTTTTGTTCCCCAACTTAGAGATGAGGGTGCACAATGTCAGAAAACTGTGCAAGGCACAGAATACTTAACTACAATTATTACAGATAGGCTAATGTTCTCTTTTCAAGGGAGGTCCAAGCTGGTTAAGTTGTATAGTGATGATTTCTGCACTTTCAAGCAGTCTATAGACAGCTGCAACAATGAACTGAAACAGGCCTGTACAATCAGTTTTGATACAGCTCCCACAACAGTGCAGCTGTGATCTCTGGACTTCTAATACTCCATGGAGCTTTAAGTTATTCAGATCACACTGAATCCCTAATGGACCTGATGCAGATTCAGAAGATGATCCCACTCTTCTTTGCTTCCCCTCCAGCATTTGCTTCTTTTGTTAACATGTTATGCCTAATGAAAGAACATTTACATGGCATGAGAAGCCCATATCCTCCCTGAAGTTTGGAAATCTTAAACTGATTAACCAATTTGGACTCAAAATACTACCAGTCCTTTTTACTACTGAATAATTTCAGGATATTTTCTTAGGGTTTTTCCAGAACTGCATTGCAAGGCTCCTGCTCCAAAGAAGCCTAACTGATTTGACAGGATTCTGAAGCAATAAATATTTCTGCCTAAAAGCAATGGCTGATGTATATATCCTTCCAACACACCCAAATTCTCTCAAAGTACTCTTCATAAAGAAAAATATAATGGAATATTAAGCAGATTTTGGAAGAGAATATGTGTGTCTGCTACTTTAGCTCTCAGAGTCTGCAGCAGGAATCAGACCCATATGGTGCAGTACAAGGGTGCACTCTTTATCAGAAAGGAGGACCTACTCCTAGATGTTCTGTGTACTTCATTTAAATATGTCTTAGATGTTCTGGGTACTTCCTTTAACTAGGTCCTAGATGTTCTGGGTACTTCCTTTAACTAAGTTCTAGATGTTCAGGGCAATTTATTTAAGAAGAAAATTATACAGTTGGTTTAGACTGCAGATGAGATAGGGTCATATTTTATCAAGTTTGGTAATGACTTTATAGCTGCCAGCTTTGTAACAGCTGTCTTAGTGTTATTAAGATGTGTGTGGTTAAATATAAAAACTGTTCCCAAATGTTAGGGTTCAGTTGCTGGGTGTCACTCCCAGCAGAACACTTTTATTTGGTCACTCTCAAAATAATACTAAGGAAATATAGGAAATGCACAAGGCTATTTGCAATGTAAGGCAAATATCTCATTCCCCAAGTTGCAAATATGTCAGAGATTACCCTTCCAAGACTTAATCCTTCTGGAAAATTCAGTCATAAAGGAAACAGAACCAGCACTCAAATGAATGAAAGCAGCAGTCACACAAATATCTGAATGAAACTGTTTACTTCTAGTTCCATGTGATGGGTTCTACCATTGACCCCATCCTTTCATTTTAGTGTTCTGCCAAAGAACAGGAATGTGCTCCTTATTTCTCAAACATTGATATCTTACAATAGCAGAGATATTGATGATAAAAGACATTTCCACGGCTACACCACAGAATATGTACCTCTTTCCCATTTCCAGCATCATT
Organism: Protopterus annectens; assembly: GCF_019279795.1. Classification (NCBI taxonomy): domain Eukaryota; kingdom Metazoa; phylum Chordata; order Ceratodontiformes; family Protopteridae; genus Protopterus; species Protopterus annectens. The sequence goes on from NC_056728.1 coordinate 1,292,232,709, forward strand.
TTCATTCTGTAGAAGGTCAGGTTCATGCATCTCCCCTCTGAATCATCACATTATGATGTTACAAAATTCAGCCAGTATCTCCTTTTGAGTTAGGGAAATGCTCTTACTCAAGTTTTTTTGTGGTAACAAAGAGAAAAGAACAACGGAGGTCTATTCTGTATTTCTGTTTCATACATGTCAGTATCTTCATAATGAGACTTCATGATGTCAGCTGTCACACTTTTCTTTTTCAGAAGGCTTGGTTAAAAATATACTGAATATTGGGATGCCTTTTTCATCATATTCTAATTCTAAATGGTAACAAACAAATGATTCCTAAGATTCTAAGAGGGACTCTGCTTTTACTATTTCATTTCCTTGCCATGTGGTCTTTCTGCTTTATCTTGGTGTTTTCTAAATATGGAATTAAATTTTCTACCTGCCTGAGGCTTCAGAGTGTTGTCATTACTTGGATGTTTGTCTGATACAAGTCCAGCTTGTTAAGACTCCGAAATTACTCACACAGAAAGTTACCCAGAACTTTTGTATCTCAGAAATGTGTCTGAATTTCCACAAATCACACTTTGGAAACTCAGACAGAGACACTGCTGGGAGCCATTGTGAACACTTCCCCTGAAAACATAAACCTGTTTCTCAATTTTCTCACCCAGAACAGTTCATCAAAAGCAAAAGCATGTATATCCTTATTCATCCTGATGATATCTCTGCCAGATTCAAATGAGAAAATTGCATGGTAACTGCACAACATACACAGTCCGAGTGCTGCATACCCAGAGTTTACCCTTAACTTGACTCCAGCTATGGTGAATGAATTGTACTGTTGGCATAGCCAGTCATTAAATGCACATCTTTGTAAAATTTCAACAACAAAAAATAATAGTGTCATCATTCAAGCGTTGCCTTTTGTTTTCCAGTGTGAATCACGCATCAGCAACAGATGCTTAACATTATACATGGAAATCTCATCTAAAGAACATAAATCATTAGGTGCTGTGATCTCCATTTCAGAGAGCATCACATCATCCTTAGATATATTAGCCATCATCCTAGCTCTGACAGTTCCTCAATCAGTTCTATTCTCAAACCAGGAACAGACCCCAGAATAGTAATGTAATACATTAACTAGCATGAAGTAAACCTCTCCTATCCACTTGGCTGATTACCATAATAATTAGGAACAAGTTATTAAGATAAAGCTTACATTCCAGGTAATTTACATTTCATGCTAAGGAAGACAAACCTCAGCGTTTTATGAAATGTTACAGGAATTGACATATCTAATTGATGATAGTTATGGGATCATCCCAAGGTGTGCCTGCCTGCGCTGCATCAAAATTTTCATCTTCCTGTGTTCTGCTGCAGGGTTCCTCAAGTGCAACCTAATCAGTGCTTACTGGTCATAATGTGATCATAGATGTAGTACAAAATGACTTGCTCGGAGTTTTGCAGTGGTTCATACTGTATTACATCACACTTAACACTACTAAGTGAAATCTGTTCTATTTGATGACACTTAAAATCTCAGAAATGTTGGCTAATACAAGGTGGTAGCAATCTTAGATGTATGTTCTCTATGAACAACTTCTGTCTTCAGATACTTTGCGGTATAGTTTACTACCCTCCTTTTCTACAAACAAAAGCTGAAGTATTTAACTGATAATTATTATAACAGTTAAGATAATCATTTAAGGTAAATGGATACTACAAACATGAAGAAAAGGAAGCCTCAGAACAGAAGGATTATGCCACTATAATAAGAATCTGGCCACCCTGACTGTCATTGCTTACATTATAAAAATTAAAAAAAAAATGCTACAAGGTCTGTCATGTTTTATACCAGAAGAGTAACTTGTCTCATCGCTCTGAAGCTATACAGAAGTCTCAACAACTCCAGCTCCTTAATGTTTTAACCTACCACTGATGTAGGGAAATGCTAATTAAATATGGTCTTACTTGACCCATAAGCTATGAACCAGGGGAACATAGCACCTATTATGTGCAGTACTTAATGGTTTTCTGTTAGGTGCTTAAAGTTGTCAGTGACGATGTGCAGTAATAGATGAAGACATAGTCTGCTGTGCTTTACTCTTATGTCCTACTTCAGTTGCTTGGCTGTCTTTGCTCTTTTGCTCACTCTTAAAATCTATAGAAAATAAAGTTAGACCAGACATCATGTTTATTCTACAGGATATCTGTGCTCTAGAACAATCTTCATGTTCGATGTAGTATAGTAAGAAGCTAAAAGCTTATTAATAAACACTTGTGTGTTCCCTAAGGCATCCAAAATGATGCTTTATCTCCAGTTACACAGATACAATCGGTTCTCACCTAGCTGAACTCTGAGGCAGAATATATGGGCAGATTCATAAAGATTCCCACAAAGTGTACACTGTGTGTATGTTTAGTGTAACCTTTCAGAGTGAATAGACATCACAAGCATTGTGGTGGGACTGTCCTTGAATTCAGAAACTGTACACAAAGTGTAGTTAGTGTGCACTTTGTGTTATCCTTTAGGAATCGGGCCTTATGTGTAGCACAAATATAGTGTGCATTTTTACTTTTGGATTACTTTGAATCTGATGTACATGGTAAGCATCGGCAATGTTTGCTATCTATATTATGTTTTCTTAACTCATTCTGGTTTGTTATTAAATAAGTTGATTTTAATATTTTGATTGCTTTAGTACTACATATGTAGGTGTATTTTGTAATTGTGATCTGTCTGAATGCTACAACATTGCAATTTTAGCATCTCATGGATGTGGAGAGATTTCTGGCTGCCTTTTACATAGTGGATATCCGTGCTTCACCCTGGTTTGGGTCATGGTTGACAAAGGCTTTGTGTGGTTAGGTCACAGATCTGTCGAAGTCACCTGTGGTGAAATCTTATATCTGTGCTTGACTTGCTTCTATTCTGTCATTCGACACCCATGTAGCTAAAGTAGTTAGGAAGACCTTCTACATTGCCCACCTTATCATGAAGGGATTCTCATCTAGATCAAGGGAGGTCATAGTCTCCCTTTACTCATCACTCATCAGACCAATGATTGAGTACAATGCCCCATTCGGAATGTATCTGACCCGACACTTGCAGCAGCTGGAGAGGCCACAAAAGTTCCTCACCAAAAGGATAAAGGGTCTCAAAAATCTGTCCTATGCTGCCCGACTGAAAGAACTCCAGCTCTATTCAGTCGCTTACCGCTTGCTCAGAGGTGACCTTTGCCTAACATACAAGGCCATGTCAAACCCAGATTTGATGAATATGCTTCACCTCAAAAAATCTAGATCCATCAGAGCCACAAGGGCGGGAGACTTAAACCTTGACACGGCTATTAATAGGACGTGCTGGAGGGATAGATTCATCACCCAAAGACTCCCTATGCTGTGGAACAAAATCCCGGTACATGTGAGGCAGAGCACCTCGCTGGCCTTGTTCAAGAGAAATCTTGACCAATGGATGGGAGATCGCAGATATACCCCAGGGATTACCTCAGTGTCACTGCTCGACAGAGGCACAGCAAAATAATGGTTATAGTTCCCCATACTAAAGGGGTGGCATAAGCCACAAAATGATGGGCTAGGCTTGTAAATGCCCTCGGGCAGATAGCCTAGTATGAACCTATGAACCTATGAACCTATTATTTTATTTCAAATAAAGTGTCTTACTCTGTCTGCTTGGTGTTTTATGCACATACAGAAACAATAGACTCAGAATGTTGAGTTTGTTATTCTGATGTTTCTTTGCAGAAATACTGTGATTTGTTTGAAGGCATTTGGTTCATGTTATATGAAGAGTTCCCATGGTACTCAGAATTGAAAATGAGTAGAAATTAGATTGTATGGAAGCTGTGAAAGTTGTGGTGAAACAAACTGAACTGACTTGAATGGTTAAATAGTATGGCAGCAGTCATAAAGAAATTTAAGTATGCTGTCAAAAAGGAAACAACACCTATTGCAAAATTCTCCTCTGTACTAAGAGTAGCTATTGATTCTGGTGGCAAGTTAAACTTGATGAAGATATATCCAAATTGTGCATACTCAGTACACCATTTGATGGTTATATATTTCTAGTCAAGAATGTAGGAATGCCCCTTTACAATCTGTTTAACTTCAGCACAACTTATGATTAGATAGTTAAAATCCAAATTACCTACACCATTCACTTTATTGACTGCAGACAGTAAACAAACACCTTCAAAAATCCTTCAAGAAAAAATAACATAAACAAAAGTTTCATTTTGACAAATCTATACAAGCATTTCCTATACTAAAAAAATGAAAAAAAATGGAGTATAAAGTTTTTAAAATCAAGATTTTGACTTAAAACTCCAGATAGTGGGAGGTTGGCATAATGGTTAGGAGGCATTAGACATATTACTAGAAATTTGGGCTGTTATTAGAAATTAATAGTTTGTGGATCAGTAGTTGCAGTGCCATTTTAGAGTTGACCCAGTCTGCCCAATCAACAAGATATCAGAGCAGTAAAACATTGCAATGAAAATTAGTCCAATCCTGAGTCTGAAAAGATGATACAGCTGCACTCACAGAGACACAGACAGACTGACAGACAGACAAACAGGAAAATGAGAGAGAGAGAGAGAGAGAGAGAGAGAGAGATTGGTCAATTATTGGACCCCAAACTGTGTCATAAGTCTGTAACTATGAGTGTCGGCAAGCAGAATCTTACTGCTGGACTCCTTTTACCATTGGAAAGTAAAGGTATCTGTCATAAAAAAGATGATTTTTAACAAAACTAATTTCTGTAACTATTCAATATACAGCAAACTTTGAAAAAAGTGAGGTGATGGATTTGAACATGTTTCAAAATATCAAATTAATTTGTTTATAAAAGAGTGTATAAAATTGTGTATTATATAATCTTCTTAAAGAAATGAATGTCACATAAGTGATTGGTAATGTGTGTTTCTTTTTTTTCTTAAGCAATTGTATTAAGATTTTACAGAAGGATAACAAAATGTTACAATATAATTTATATAGAAATTAAATAATTAAACAATGAGTAAAAATATCATTTCAAAATAACAAAAAGCAACTATTTACAAAGATGTCTACTGTACATGAGAGAAAAAAAACACTCCATATAACTATTAAGTAATTTTTTGTTTCTAAACAATGGATGACTGTTTATTAAGCATTTCTTTACGTTTCAACCAAGAGTTATAAGAAATGATAGTTCTTGTCATTCTTTCCTTGATCGTAAGTAATTCCAGATGGCAAACTTTGGTTGCAATGGTTATAAGTTCTTTCAACGATGGAGTTGATTTGTTTTTCCAATTCTTGATGATCAATTTTCTTGTGATTGATAAAATACTAAGAAGTGGGTGATTTATTCTTTTAACACAAAAAGGTATTGGAGTCTTAAATAAGATTAATGATTTAGATAATGTAAATTTATCATTGAATGGCACCTGTAAGAAAGAATTAATATCATTCCAAAATGGTTTCATTACATTGCATTCAAAAAACATATGTTGCCAATCTGCTTTAATATTCAACTTACATCTCCAACAATCAAAAATTTTTCTATACATTAATTCAATTTTATGTGGGGTGGTGTATGCTTTATGCATACATTTCCAAGAAAATAATTTCCATTTTAATGAGGAAGTGGTTTGTTTAGAGGATGATAGAATCATATATTTTTTTCATTATCACTTGGGTAATAGTTATTTATGGAAATTAAATAATCCCAATAATTTTCTTTGTAATATTTTATACTATTTTTAATCATCCTATAAATTCTAGATAAAAGTCCTTTTTCTGAAATATTTTGATGCATCAAAATAATTAAATGATCAATGAATTTAGGAACAGTGTTTTTTAATGATGCTTGCATTAAATTAACTTTCTTAAATGTGTGTTTCTTGAAGGAAGATAGCGATGAGTTACATAATCACTTACATGGAGTCAATGTATTGTAAAGAGTCATTGCGTCAAGGTCAAAGAGTGGGATCCTACACAGAGCTATATATGATAACTGGATATGACAGCATTGAGTATGATTTTACCATAAAGGTGTTCCTGTTTATTGCTAATAAAAACAGATAAAATAAACCTATGCAAATGTATTCAGGTACATCACAATGAAGGAATTTACAAAACAAGCAGCTTTATATTTATTTCCAATAATAAGCTAAGATCAAATAAGTAACATGCTGACACCCTGAGACAGTTAAACATAATCTTGTCATATAACAAGTCCCTTGAAATCCCAACAAACATATCATCAACATATTTCAATACTTTTCAACATCTTCACCTGACATGCAGTCATCACACAGCCCCTACTGCCCCCCCCCACACACACACATGCACGCAATACATCCTAAAATAATTCCAATGACAGACACTTATAATACCATTCAAGCATTTTTGGCTAAATTCTGCTTCCAACTTAATTCATCTTCCGGATGGCAACATTGGAGGTCATCATAACAATGCCTGCACTGCTGTTCTATTCTGATAATGCTTATGGCTCCAGTGAACACCTCAGTCAGATCAAATCATGCATTACATTTTCTAAAGGGACCATCATAAGACCCCAGTAGCTGTTCCCTGAACTGACTACAAGGAGGCAAAGCATAATTTTGCCATTTTTATGCATCAGGAAGATGCTTCCCATGAGACACTAGCAGAAGCAGCCATGAGTACCTTCTAAAAACTGAAGTATTTTACTGAGAACTAAAATAGTAGCCAGTGAATCATTCATACACTGTGATTTCTGAACTGTGAGTAATGCAGCTTATCACTGCTCATATGTAGAAATCACACACTTGCTTAGATCTTCTGCAAAAGCCCACATGTATGGGACATCAGTCATATGCCTAAGCACTTTATAGTATATTTCTCTCATATACACATCAGTGAAATAAATCAGCTCATGGACTGTCATGGTACTTGTCTTCTCTTGGCTATATAGTATGCAAAGTGGAATAAAGCTGCAGTTTTGGGCATGTATTTCCAGTCTGAATGCTAATATCTGTAAACCTTACAAGTCGGTATGAAGCTATAAACAGCTACATCTGAAGTATATCAGTCATTTGTGAAATCATAAAGAGCTCTATGGAGGTAAAACCAAGTAAACTATGTTAAAAGAGACAGAGAATACTAGGGCCTTGAAAACCCTTCATTTATTTGTCAAGGTTAAGCACTTTGGTCTTATAAAATAAAATACTTCATCAGAACACTTAACCTCGATGAATAAATGAAGGGTTTCCAATATCCTGGTATTCCATGTCTTGTTTAATGTAGTTTTGCTTATTTTAGCTCTGTGGAAGTAGACAGTAATATGTAGTTGTGAGATAAGATGGATTTATCTAACTTCTTAAGAAAGTGTGTACCTATAATGATGCTTGTGGAGGCTGAGGCAGAACAACAAGCTGGTGTTTGTACCTGTGAAGAGTTTGGTGATAATGCCAAGAGACAAATAAAAGAGTTGAGGTTAGATGACACACTGTCACTGCTGGTCTCCATCCTGACTGGACAGCTGCACACAGTATAGGGTGAAATTACACCCTTACCTTCAGATGAATCTGAGACTATACAGTTTGAGCTCACCTTTCCCCATGGTAAGGGAACTCCTGTGGCTACAGGTATCAGTGTTCTCCTTGTAGCTACAGCAGGGATGAGTGCACTGTATCTGATGTGGATATGCTTACCATAGCACAACAGCAACTGTGTAGTAGTATTATCCAGGCATGGTCTGCATCTTTTATGAAGCTGACTGCCATGCTGTGTGCCATTCATGAGGATCCTAACCAGCACTATTAGCAACTCTATGCACACATGGAATCCATGGTTAATGTCATGGATGGTTTTATAAGGTCTGTGTTGGAACACACAAATTTGGTTTTCACCAGCTTCTACCTCCATTATGTCATTGATGGTCTTATGAGGTCTGTGTTGGAACACAGAAATTCAGTTTTCACCAGCTTCTATCTCCAAACAAACATGTGCACATGACATTAACACTGCCCTGACTGGCAGTGTTGTCAGTGGTTAAGGTAGATTACATACCCATTGTGGTTAAGCAGGAGAAGCCATCATAGGGTGCATAGTCATCACCTCCATCATGAAATATATGACACTCTGCCATCCATCCTAATGGATGGTAACAACACCTCACCTCCAAAGGCATGATGACTCACCACCAGACTCTATTCTGGATATGATTTCATGGTAACACACTATCCCCTACCCCATGAGGCCTTGAGGCCTACCAGAGCAAGCTACCAGAGGTCTAAAAGGCATGTGATAAACATAATTTCTTCTCATTTGGTCCAAGAAAAGTCCCAGTGGCTAGTGAGTCCTACCAGAGCAAGCTACCAGAGGTCTAAAAGGCATGTGATAAACATAATTTCTTCTCATTTGGTCCAAGAAAGGTCCCAGTGGCTAGGACAATGAAAGAACTATACATCCCCTTTTATGTTCTCAGGGACAAGAAGGCCATGCATTCCACTAAATTTTGCATGCAGGTGACATGCTAACAGAGCTCTACACACTATAATAGCTGGGTCTATATCATATGAGCGAAGGTTTAAAAACACGAATGCTCACAATCTCCAAACTACCGTACCTCAAACTTGCTATTGTGGGGGGCTGCACCCCCCACACCCCTCACTAAATATATATACCAACTCCAAAGATCGCACTACAGTGAGGAAAGGGCAAATATTCCAATCTTCACTGTACCGCGATCTCAGAATAAGCACTTCGAGGTCCGGTGATTTTGAGATTGTGAGCGTTCACATTTTTAAACTTTCACTCATATGATATAGACCCTAATAGCCTTCATGGGAATGGTCAGAAATCTCATGAACTGTGAAACTCTGGAACATTATTCACTGCCATGACCATTTTCTTCACTACGTAATGCTTTATCATGCCAACAAATGATAACTAGTGGAATTAATGACCAATAGATGCCCACTGTGGTATTTTGCTATGTGAAAATCAAACATATTATGTGTGCGTTTCTCTTGTATTGTGTCAAGCAGAGCTATGAGCACATTCTTCTAGCTTCATCTATGAATCATGACCTCATTCCATCTATGTACATTTGTATGCCTTTATTCCTTATGTCCCTACATGACTTAACTTGCTTGTCATTCTGCAGTTGTTTGCATAAATTGTAAAATGTACACTTTTCTATGCTGCACAGTAACACAACATGATGCTATAAATCCCTATTGGTTTTCATCTGGCCATTTACTATAATTTTGTGCTGTACAATATGAAACTTAACTACTAATTCTGCCCTAGTATTGCCAAAATAAGATGTATTGTTCAGAGTTACTGTGAACCAATGGAAAAAATGCACAACTACCATCTTTCGATGCTTACATTAATGAATTAAAGAAATGAGCCACACTTCATGAATTTAGTTAGTATCATCAATCATTATTGTGAAACAAAATAACATATGCTATCACAAGTAATCATACAGGGCAGATTAAAGAATGAGATTTAATGTTAAGTCAAATGATTTTTTTTCTAATCATATTAGCCAATTGCTTAATGATAGTTATAGAGCAATAGGTTGTATAAACTAGGAAATCAAAAATAATGAAGTCATTGTTTGTTAGTTACATTAGACCCAAACTTGAGTATGGAATAACAATATGGAAACCCTATAAGAAAACAAGCATGAGTAAACTGAAAAGAGTACAATAGAAATATACCAAGGGTATCCATGGATGTGAAACTTTAAGTTATTATGAAAGACTAAAATATCTGAACTTGTACAGTGTCTCTTACAGATATCTAAGAGGAGATCTTATTCAAGTATATAGGGCATTTAGTGACAACTACATGTGGGAATGTTTGAGGTTAACAAAAAGTACTACAGAAATATCAGACAGCCTATGTAGAAGATTCTATAGAAATGAGAAATTTACTAATGGGTTTTCTGACAGAGTAGCTGATACATGGAACAGACTACCAAATTACATTAAAGCAAGTACTAATTTAGATATTTTAAGAACAGCCTGTATACTTATTATGGGAACAAGTGTTTTGGTATATTGGCAAGCTAGAAGGGCATTAATGCCCATGCTTTAAATATTTGTAGGTATGTATGTAAGTGATTGACTGAATAAGATTTAATGTTGTCAAGTAACTGATATGTGTAAGACAAGTAATTTGTTACATTTAAAAGAGATCGCAAAAAGTTAAGTTTAAAGCATGTAGAGGAGAAGACTGCAAGATAGAAAAGGTTAAAAAATTAGTTTTCAGAACTTTGGCAAGCATAGAAAGCAAGAGAAATGTGCCAGTCATAATTTCTGAACAAGATGTGGCTATAATAATGGCAAAAGAAATGTCATACAAGTAAATATGTGTAAAAGATGTGAGAAAAGAAATCACTTTGCAAAAATATGCAAAATGAAATAATTTTTCAGTCAGAGAGATGTCATATGTTAAAACAAAGTATTGGAATTATCTGTGAGCATGACTTATTTTGAGAATGTACAAAGAATGAACACTACTAGAAAAAGTACAGCCAAAATATTTTATAGATGCTCAGATTTCAATTGTAACATTTAGACAAGACACAGGTATTGAATCAACTGAAATTTAATGTCATCTGTGATACCCAAAGTGTGAAACATGAATGAAGTAAACTGAATCTATTGTGAAACTTTCTTACTTATTCTGCTTATTATGCAAATCCATTTGGTCAGCAAATGCTTATGTGTGAATATAGGAAGACAAACACACAATTAACTTCCAGTAGTTGTCATATCAAGTGTGGTATTCATTTCAGGTCACTTGACTTACCAGACACTTGACAGGGTAAAAATAATTCACAGTGTGACACATTGTTACCATATGAATCTGATGAAAATTTGCATACTGCTAATTTTTTTAAACAGTGCAATAATTTATTTACTGGCTTGGACTATTTGCTATGAGGAGTTCATCATATTCAGAAAAGCACCTTAATGACATCAGTGGTGCATCCATCAAGGGACATTCCAATAGCTTTAAGGAGTGGAACTGAGAAAGAGCTGAATTACATGGGGTATGCAGTTATAATCTAGGAAAGACATATCCTTCTGCATGAGTCAATAACAGGATACCATTGTAAAACTAAATAAAAATCATACTTGTATTGAGCCACAGTATCTTAACAGTGCTTTGCTAAGAATACTGTCCACTTTCTGCAGGTGAAGAAGTGGCATCTGCAATGTCAGGAGCAAAGCATTATTGCTGATTTGGCAAATTAAGTTTGATAAAGAAATCAATGGACTTTTAGCTATCTGATGTCCTACTGGAAATTCAAGACTCAACATTATGGCTCCCAAAACCATGAAAAACGAATTGTGATTAAATGTAACAGCAGTGAAATGCAAATGTTTCTATTAGTTAAAAGTGTTTTTCCCCAGAGGCAAATGCCATGCAGCCCAAGTGAGGGCTGGAACCTTCACATCAACATTACTTACATGTAATAACTCTGAGATCACTGTACCTCAAAGAAAGGGAGATTTCTCCAAGATATCCATTTATTATATATCATCAGTATCTGAAGTGTTTTAAAGAGCTATTACACAGATAATTGAGGATCCAGGTTGTATTGTTAATATAACTGATGATGTACTAGTGCAAAGTAAGAACAAAGAAGAGCATACTGTAATACTGATTGAATTGATGAAGTGATTGACAACAAAATAAACTCAAACTGAACAAAACTTTACAATTAAATTTACAGAAGTGAGATATAGGTATCTCATCTTAATATCTGAAGGCTTAAACCTAGAAAGCGAAAAAGCCAAAGCAGTAGTGAAAATACTACTGGCAAGTGATAAATAAGCTCTTATGAGATTTATTGCTATATTTCAAAGTTTATTATGAATGTGTTTGATATAAATTTGTCATTAAAGACATTTTTGGAACAAAATATGGAATAGTACTGACGTACAGAGTATACAATTACATTTGAAATGGCTCCCTCAATGAAGTATTTTGATGTGAATGAGTCATGTATATTTCAAGTAAGAACCAATCAGAACAGAACTCGTGCAGTGATAAAAAAGATGAGAGAGAGAAAGAGAGAAATCAATCACCTATTAATCCAAAGGCTTTAATGAGTGCTAGCAGTGATATGCACAAATAGAAGAGTTGTTAGCCATAATGCATGGCTGCAGAGAGTCCTATGCTTTAGTAAATTTAAGCCATACTATATTACAGAATACAGATATGAAGTTGTTTAAGGCACTGCTCAAAGTAATGAGAATGCTATTACAATTACAGAAGTAAGATTTAGTTATGAGGTATAAACTAGGAAGAGAAATGCATACTGTCACTGCACTGTATCATTTATATTTATCAGGACATCAAGATGATTTGCTTTGTGATAAACTAGAAATTGATTTGATAATTTCATTTTGCCTTTGACTGAAAAAGAAGCTTCAAGAGTTTCAGCAGTACTGAGGTTAATTCAGAGATGCAGATGATCTGAGAAGTGTACATAAGAGGGTGGCCACAACAAAAATATTTCAAGAGAAAAGAAATACAGACATCTTTTTTCCAATTAGAAAGGAGATTTGTAGCATGCAAGGTTTGATGTTCAGTTAGCATTAATTAATGGAAATAAAAGCTGGCAATAATTTGGGATTCATGTCTTGGGACTTGTGAAGCATTAAGAAAAAAAAAGAGTTTGTGTTATGTTATAGTAGCCAGGAAAACCCATGTAGGTTGAACAAGAAATTTAGAATTGTGATATGTATAATGCTTGTTACAATAATAATAATTCAAAGTAAGAATGTATTTCTTATTCATTTTGAGGAGGACTATTGAGATAAAGTAAAAAGATTGTTTTCAGTATTAGAGCTGTTTATATATAAATTGTGCTGATTATTATTTGTATCCTGAGGTTTTGAGTTTACCAGACACTGGGAAATAGTGATAAGTATACTAAAGGCTATGCTTCCAAGGCATGAGATGTGATAATGTCTGATAAAGGCCATCAATATGCATGTATGAATGTAAAGAGAATTTTTATAGCAATGGGAGCTTAGACATCCAGACTTATGTCATAATTATTCAAGTGTAATGATCAAGTCACAAGGACTGTACAGGCTGTCAAAAATCTTATGAAGAAATCACGCAGCTTTCATATTAACTATTAGGTAAATGTGCACTTAGCTTTGTTGGAATATCAGAAAACTCCTTTGTCAGGTATATATCATTCATCAGCTTATTTATTGATTTATTGTAGGGTAGAAAGAGTAGGAGTAATGTACTTACTTTCCTATTAAAATCTGAAATTTTAAGCCATGAAAAGACAAACTGAAACAAAACCATTCTAGACAAAAGTGTAAATATGGTTAGAGAGAAAGACAGCTGTGTCCATAAAGAAAGGAAGAAGGAAGAATGAGAACATAGACAGGTTTATCACATTTAAAAGTAGTGGGAGCAACCCAAATATTTTTTTTCATACTGAGGATGAAAAGTTGCTCAAATAAACCTGGAGATGTGTTAAAGATAACTGTATCATGTTGAATGTGCTGAATATAGTGGCTGTGTTCAAGATGACTCCTTGCCTGCCATAACCATGATAGTGTCAAGAGAAATATCCAGAAAGGTATCCCAAGAGATATTTCCAGAAGGTTTGAGAGGGGATTAATGTCCAGGCACATCTTGGACATCCTCAAAAGCTGATGATTTATTATCCAATGAAGTTCCTAGTACACTAACATCAAAAGCAAACTTAACAATTGGCAACATTTTTAAGATTTTGAAGATTTGTTAGAAATCTGGGGGGATTCTCATGAAGCCCCAATGTATGAAAGGTGTTAAATGAAAGTAGCTAGTAGTGATCTTTTTCATGATAAAATATGTTCATATTAGAGTAATAACATTTTAAAGCAATACAGCTATTGGTCTAATAGAAGTGCTGTATATACAAATATGCAGTGTATGATAAGCTACCTCATAGCAATTTGGAACCTTTTGCTTCTAAAAATCATGATGAAATATATATGCATGTATGTGTGTATATAATATATATATATATATATATATATATATATATATATTTTTTTTTGTTAAGATACTCGCACCTTTAGCAGCTGTCAGAGTTTCTGAATGGGCAGCATCTCTCCAGGTATCTTGTAAGCATTCTGCTATTTGAAATGTTATGCTGACATAATTGTCGGTATGCAATCCTGTATCTCTTCTGAAAAATAAAATATTGTATTTGTTTATCAGGTAAATCCACTGGGCACACAGGACTTTTTCAGGGGTAAGTGGGGACTAATGCCTGGTCAAGTAACTTGTTTAAAGTCATATATCAGGAAAATGCAGTCTGTTGAAATCAAACCTATGACTGTTGCAGGGTTTAGTACTAGCAATGTAGTGTATCTGAAAACACACTATATGACTGGTATGAGGACTGGGCATCCAAAATATTTTCATTTACAAGAAAAGAGTAAAAGTAAAATGTCTGGCCTCTCACTGAAGTTATAGCTGTATGTAGTCAGTTTGATGCTCATGAGGGTTTGTTCTATGCATTAGTTGATCTTAGAAAACTAGTGAAATTCTCAGGTAAAGTATTATTAATATTCAGCAATGATAAGATCTTACACACAGGAAACTGAAGCCTAGAAATAAAGACATTCACTTTACATAAATAAAAATATAAATATCTGCGGTAGTGGTGCTGCGGTAGCGTTGTCGCCTCACAGCAAGACGTCCCGTTCGATTCTCAGCTAGAGCTTCTTCTGTGTGGAGACATGCATGAATGGGCGTGCCTTCGTTGAAGGTTGTGCATCAGGGCTGGTAACTCGGCACGTAAAAATCCACTACCAAACATTAGTGGACCAGAGTTTCCGAAAGAAACAACAACAACTTTACATAAATAAAAAAATGCATCAGAACTGTAAAGTAGAATGGACATTTGATATGCAGCAGTGACCTAAAAATCATTGCTAAGTTTGAAAAAGATGTGCAGGAAGGAAGGCTCCTTCTTAGCCTTTTTGCTGGGGTGCTGCTAGTATGAAGGAAAAGGTGATGAAGCCACTGCCGAAACCCTTGGAGAGGTCATAGATGGAATACTATGTCCACTTCTAAAGCATCCGTGTATTCAATTGTTCAGTCAGTCTGGATCAAATAGACCAAAGTAATATGTGACAAGGAATGTAGAGAGAGCATGAGACATGACTGAAAAAGTAAATCTAAACTCAAAAACATTGGAGAGGAAAAACAGACATAGAATTAGCATTTGCATCAGTCATACTGATACACAAAACAAGAATATATTCAAGAAAAACAAAGTAATTCAATCAAAATGTATCTTTAAAAACAAGAACTTTATCACACAAAATATGCTAAAGCCATTGAAGGGACTTTTCCTATAAATCTGACAACAGGTGATGAGGCAAAATCACGTGGAGAGAAAAAGCTATTTTGGCATGAGTACATATGCAGAGATGAATTATTTAGGTTTGGAACAGGAAGTTTAATTATACCGTGATCATAAATTATAAGATAAATATAGTACATTTCAGAAACTCAGATTTAAAAAATAAAACAGGTGAAAGATGGAGCTAAAATATGGGAGAACATTGAACAATGATAGGAATTATTTGTTCACTAAAAGATACATTAACTTCAACAAAAGTGTTGACCAAATATAATTGGGAAACAAGTATATGGAACAGTTATGTGGAAACGCTGGGAACAAAACAATGAAAGCAAAGTAATTAATAAAGAAATGCACTTTCTGCAGTTGGCAGCAGTAAGCATCATTGGTTCCTATGTTTCTTGGCAATAATCTGCTATAAAATATTGTACTGTACCATGTTTATTAAACCATTTCCTTTTATTGAATGATGTCCTATTCAGTCTCAGTGACTGTCTGAGAATCCTCATAAAACGTAAGACCTAGGCAGCATTCTCTGATATCATGACTGTACATACTGTCCATATACAGAGAGAGACTTCAGCTTCTGCTACAAATCAAAGACTTCAGCTCGAAAAAATCTGCTTTCTTACAAAGAATCGAAATGAGCAGGTTGATTAATGTAGCATATCATGATAGTTGGAATATTGCAACTTTCTCTACTTAGGACAATGGATAATTAGTGGCATTATTACTGAAATATACATTTTGTGTGGCCCAACATGAAGATGGTTTCAAGCCACAGTATTCTTGGCATAGGTGACAAGGACAATGAGGTTTATGTTAAATTCCTTTGAACAGCACCATGGGACTTTATTTGAAAAAAAATTTCCTCATTCCAGGATGTCAGGGAATAATCTGGGAATATACAATTTACTTAAAATAAACAGAAAATGATTCCAAGAAACTAAAGTCTTCCTAAAAAGAATGCATTGAAATTTTATAGCAGCTCTTTTGGGCTTTAATTAAGCGACAGAAGCTGGAGGTCATAGTTGAAGGAAAATTGATGAATAGAAATAGAAATCACCAGATTTTTGCTGTATTCAATAATTTCTAAAATCAAGTCAGTTTTCTTGGAATAACCAATACTGTACATTATTGTAAAATTTAACAAAAACAATCTTTTTCCTAAAAAGTAGACTCATACGTTTCACCTGCTCAGTGTAAGAGAATGTACAATTCCTGAAATCCCACTAGCAGAATCTAATATAACATATACCTGAACGTGCAGATATTTCATTTTTTTTTTTTTTGTTTATCATTTTTTGGTTGGTTTTGTAGTTGGTTGGTCAGTCATTCAGTCAGTTGGTTGGTGGGTTGGTTGTTTTTTTTTTTTTTTTATTTTGTTGACCAGACTGACCCCTTTTAAATGCTGTCCATTTAAAAAGCAATCCAAGAAGAAAAGCTCCACAAGTGTTAATTAGGTTGAATAACTAAACCAAAAGGAATGTATTTGCTGTCCTGTGCATAAACAATATGAAATAATGGATACAACAATGCATGGGAATAGTAGCTCATATATTACAAATAGTTACACTGCTCCGATAACACATATAGACATAAAATGTACTTGTTTGGCCCTCGTATAAATAATACCTAACACAGTGTTGCACATATGCTTAAATACAGTCACATGTGCACATTAAACAATTTTATGTAAAGGTCAAAGCAAAGTAGTCATTCCCAAAAATGCCACTGAAAACGTGAAGCATTGTGAGAAACTTTAACATTCGCTTAAGAATATTAAGCTAGATAATAGATGTAGGATATTGTTATTATTATTATTATTAGTAGTAGTATTATTATTATTTTAAACAGAATACATTTTCGCCATTGATCTCTCATTTTATTTCTACTGAATTTTCATGTGGCCCTGCCATTAAGTAATCTGTCAATGTAATTATTATTTATTTAGCTGATCAAGCATTGTTGAATGGGTAATAGTAATGTTAAATGGAGTTTATCGTACATTATCTACTGCTACAGAATGTATATCCTGCATACAGAAGCACTTAAAACATGCAGCATCCATAATCAGTAATGTATTAAAAAATTATATCAAACAGTTTTGGGAAACAGCTGCAAGTAATGCCTGCATTGCATGCTTCTTTGAACACTGACATTGGTGCAGCTATTAGTCCCATAACAAAGTAACAAATCACTATCACAATAACAGTTAGGCAGCAGAACTAGCAATGGAATCCTGCTGGCAGTATAAGTAGTTTAGTAGTGAGCAAGATATGCAGGTAAAAAACAAATATTATAAATATGACATCACACAAATGGTGAGAACACAAACACAGGAGATTCCAGAAGATAAGAAGAACAGGACCGAAGCAATGGAACAAAGTTAGGAGAAGATGATGAAAGGGAAGCAGCCGACGGGACAGTATGGAGTGAATGCTTCTGGAATTAGCAAGGTGATGGTTTATTGTAAAAGTGAACTGCTTTTGTGTATCAATTAAAGTGGCTGCTCCATTAATTGTTTGGTCTTTTTCACATGATTAAATGCATGAAGAAGCTTTCCACAAATCAAAGAATGTGATAAATGAAATTAAATTCTCTTTTCTGTGTCAGGATGTTGAGGGGCATATTTTAGAAGACCACATGATAAACTGTGGTATGTGCATGAGATCAGTTATGAAATATGACCAGCTGAGTTAGAACAGCATGCAGCTGTAATATATATCTGAAGACCTTTAATTACAAAGTGCTAGGTAATGTTGTATGGCTGTCAAAGACAGCTGAAAGTTTTTGATGCTTCCATAAGAACACAGCATTATAAAGAAATGCAAGCCTAAGAAAGCATCTGGTTATTGTAGAAAATATTAATTATGAACATAGGGTCATAGGTTCATAGGTAAGTACTAGGCTATCTGCCCGAGGGCATCTGTAAGCCTAGCCAGAATGTTTTGACTTTCGCCGCCCCCTTAGATTAGTTCCCTGTGCCTCGGTCCAGCAGAGCCATTAGTTCCCTGTGCCTCTGTCCAGCAGAGTCACTGCAGTGATCCCCAGTGTAAATCTTCTGTTTCCCATCCACTCATCAAGGTTTCTCTTGAAGAGTGTTAGTGAGGGGCTCTGCCTAATGTAGATTGTAATCCTGTTCCAAAGCATGGGGGAGTCTGGGACAGGAATCTATCCCTCCAGCACGTCCTATTTATCTTTGTGGTGACATTTAGATCCCTAGAGCGTGTGGTTCTTGGGGATTTGTTTTTTTTTTTTTAGGTGGAGCATGTCCATCAATTCTGGGTTGGACATGGCCTTGTATGTCAGGCAGAGATCACCTCTGAGTAAGCGGTATGCAACCTAGTACAGCTGGAGTTTCTTCAGTCGGGCTGCATAGGGCATATGTTTGAGGCCAGTAACCCTCTTGGTGAGGTACTTCTGTGGTCTTTCCAGCTGTTGCAAGTGTCTTCTAAGGTACATCCCAAATAGGGTGTTGTACTCTATGATGGGTCTGATGAGTGATGAGTAGATGTAGAGGGGCACAATAACCTCTTTTGTTCTAGATGTGAACCCTTTTGTGATTAGTTGGGACACATAGAAGGATTTTCTAATCACCTTGGCAATATGATTATCAAAGGAGAGATTACTATCTACTTGGGTCCCCAAATCCTTTATTACATTTTCTGTATGTAGGGGACTACCATGTATGTGGTAGTTCACGGGTACTTTGTTTTTTCCCAAGGGGATGACTATGCACTTTTTGGCATTTAGCTTGAGGCCATGATTTTGACACCAGGTATCCGTCTCAGTGAGACCCTTCTGGAGGATGTCTGTATCAGCTGGAGAGTCAGTTATGGCCCCCAGTTTGCAGTCGTCTGCGAACTTGGTCAGCCACAGTCCTCCTGTGCTTGTCTGTACTTCTGAGAAGTATATACCAAACAGTAGGGGTCCCAGGACTGAGCCCTGGGGGATGCCACTTGCAACTGGTTTAGAGTCAGACCTAGAGCCTGCAACTATCACTGTGTGGGTTCTATCCATGAGTCAATTGGCAACCCATCTTGTAACGTAGGGGATTATGTTCAGGCTGGTGAGCTTGTCTATAATACCAGAATGGGGAATGATGTCAAAAGCCTTTGCGAGGTCTAGGTAGGCTGTGTGGACTTTCTTTTCCTCATCTAAAGCCTTGGCAACTGTCTCAAAGAAGTCCATCAAGTTTAGGAAGCATGATCTGTCCTTAACAAAGCAAAACTGGGTAGGGTCCAATGTTTGAAGTTTTCCCAATGTCTCTGTTAATGAATTCCATGATGATGCGCACCATAGCCTTGCAGACCAGGCTAGTCAGGGTTATAGGGCGATAGGGTTCCCGGGATCCATTGTGGCTCCACCTTTGTGGAGTGGGATAACTGTTGCTGTGCACCACTCTATGGGTATGTAGCCTGTAGAGAGGCTGAGTTTGAACAGTGTGTTTAGGTGAGGGGTTAGTTGATTTTGGAGCTTGTGTAAGACACAGCCTAGGACACCGTCTGGTCCCATTGAAGCTGTATTTTTGGCTTTGGATAGGGTTGTTTTAACCTGTGTGTCAGTGATTGCCGGGGCACTACATTCTTCTGGTATGGTTATGGGCCCTTTAGGGGGTGAGAGGGGGGTGAAGTTTGCACTAAACCTGTCTGCCAGAATGTTGGCAATATCAGTCAGTTCAGTGTATTTTGTGCCATTCTGCACTAACTCAGAGCAGATCTGAGAGTTTCCACTTAGGTTCTTGACACAGCTAAACAACACTTTGTGGTTATCTTTGGAGCCCTTGGCAATTTTTCTTTCGAAGCTAGCCTTGGATGATTTTATGAGGGATCGTAGTTTCTTGCTGATACTGATCAGGGATGTCTTCCCTTCTTGGGATTTTACTCTTTTCTGTACTAGTTTCCTCCTTCTATTGTATAGCTTGTTTATGGCAGGGGTCCACCAGACTGTTTTCCTTTTTTTGTAGGAGTGAGTCTTGGTTTTGCTTGGGATAGCACGATCCATGCATTCTTGTAGGTGCTCATAGAGTGCCTTTGTAAGGGATTCAGCAGCTTGGACATAGTTCTGTAAACAAGACCACATTTTGAAAGATACAGTTACAGAAAATGTGGGTGTGTAATATGAATAATCATGCCGCATTTAATTGGTTCATATATGCATTTCTTTCCTATTCATATTTCATTTATGGCACTGTTGAAATTGCCTGTCACACACTAGGAAAAAATGTTTAATTTATTCATTCCATTTTTTTCTTAAATTTACAATTTGTCTGGATTGTGGCTTTTAACTACAGTATCCCAATCTTTTGCTAATAAGAGCAGCTAGATATTTTTTCTATGGTACGTGTAGCTGAAGGATGTTTACCTATAAAGCAGACCTACTTTCTGATTCATATCAAAGCAAAAAGGAAGTTTTTCATACTTACTAATTCCTCACTCTCTTTCTCCAAGAACATTTATTTTTCTTAATGAAATCAATAAATGTTACTTGGTTTCATATCTAACGTTATACCATTTTTGTTAATTGAGTATCATTTTCTTATTAGCCCATATATACATCGTTGCTTTTTGTCCACCATTTGTTCTCCACTCTTTATGCATAGATCTTGCTTTTGTGTGAGACATTCTTCCAGATACAAAACTGATTGCCTCGATTTGTAATTGCATTGGGTTATATCTGCTACACGTTGCGAGTGCAAACTATGTTTGGCATATGGTTGCCATGGGAGTGAATGTTACTGCTTCACTGAGCCAAAGCAGATAGTGTTTATTACCAGACTGAAAAGGAAGCAGAGCAGGAAACTGGTTCATAGCCAGGGCACCCTATGAATTGTCTGAAGTGCAACATCTGTCAGCAGTCAGCT
Organism: Protopterus annectens; assembly: GCF_019279795.1. Lineage (NCBI taxonomy): Eukaryota > Metazoa > Chordata > Ceratodontiformes > Protopteridae > Protopterus > Protopterus annectens. The sequence goes on from NC_056728.1 coordinate 1,292,253,957, forward strand.
TCTGATGCAGCTCACCTCTGATAATGTTTTGGCCACAGTGGAATTACTAGGTGGAGCCTTAGGCTGACTTAAACGTACAACCTGCCAGTGGAGTTATAACACAGGAATGCAAACAATGTGGAATAAAGAGGAGTTTTTGTAGTATACTCTATTCACAGAACTATGAGCATCTGCAGCAAATCGGAATGCTTACAGAGAACAGCATTTCACAATATATGGTGCATCTGTTTAGATTCTTGCTATGACTACAATGCCCACAGTCCCAACAGCCTCAAATGCCAGTTGCTCAAAACAGCAATGTCTTAGGATGTTCTGTGACTGAGTTTTGTGTGCAAGAAGGAAAAATGCAGTCACCTTTAAATTGTCTTCTTCTTTTTCTTTCTGCTTTTTGGGCTCTTAAAATCAAATAAGGGGTCTATATTAGAAGTTTGAAGGTATAATTACCCGAATACGTAAATGCTGACACGTCTTCATCAAACCACAAAAACATCGATTGTCCTGAAGTGCAAAATCTGAAACATCGAATCGTCATGGTTGGTTCTTCTGTGGTATAGCTTCTTAATGTAAGTGTGCAATAGTTATGGACCTTAGGATTAGGGTGCGGGTTAAGGTAAGTGCATAGATGGTAATGTATGTGAGATTTAGTGTAGGGTTAGAAGTAAGGTTTTGTTAAGTGTATGTGTGTGTGGACTATTTAGTTTGTTTGGGTATAGCTTCTTAATGTAAGTGTGCGATAGTTATGGACCTTAGGGTTAGGGTGCGGGTTAAGGTAAGTGCATACATGGTGGTATATGCAAGATTTAGTGTAGGGTTAGAAGTAGGGTTTAGTTTAGGGTTAGAAGTAGGGTTTTGGTTAGTGTATGTATGTGGTTTATTTAGTTTGTTTGGGTAGGTAGTATGTAGCAGGCAGTGGGGTGGGACAACTATGACGGTTCGAGTTTTTGAATTTCGCAGTTTAGGGCATTCAGTGTATTTGCAGTTCATGGAATATGCGTCGTTGTTTTAGTATTCGGTGACTAGGGTTTTTGCGCTTTTAATATAGACCCAAAAAAAGTGATATAGCTTCCATGACAAGAGTTAGTCACCTTTAAATTGTAAAAATAAAAAAATAAACTTCTCCTGCAACCTGTTTCATATTTCTACTTATGTATTAGTTAAAATGGAAGTAGACTGTCCAGATCTCTTAAAACCAGTATCCCACACGATTTTCAAACTGTAGAAGCACAGTTTCCAATGGTGGCATCTAAAAAAAGTATTTTTTGTCACAACACTTTTAAGTGGCAGTCCATATCCTTAAAACTGTTTTCTGTTGTGAAGATCTACATTTTTGAATCCATCTTGTTCCAGCCTGCCAGTGTGCTGGCATTGCTTCCAGTTCCACACTTCACATTACAAGTGGCAAACCTCATGAGATGTAAGACATGGGGCTTTATTTATTTAGTTTGATTTATTAATTCCCTGATGTATGTCTGATATTGTGACAATGGTCCATAAAGCCACATAGTGAGATTTTCTGGTAAAGTGTATATACTGGTGTTAAAAAATCTCACAGGATAACATTCATATTCCAGTAGTGATAATGAAGTCTAGCATGAACAGTGGTAATCTCTGTTTTGTGGTTTCATCCATTTCCCTTAGTGTTAAACTATGTTCTGTATGCTTGCTCTGCTAGTTGGTGGAGTAGATACTGTAAGTCCTTCTGGCAGCTTTCACTGAAAGGCAGAATACAGCACAGAGCCATAAAATCACTACCAAATTTCCAGTAATATCACCTCAGGTCTCCCCTGTGGAAGGATTACAAACCAACTGAGATATATTAATCACAAAAATATAATAAATGCATAAACCAGCATACACTATATCTACACATCTGTAATGCCCCATCCTTGTCTCTGTCTGTCATGCTGTTGGGCTTTGTACCAGTATCTAGATTTACACTGGACATTTGATTACAACAATGAAAAAATGAGTAAACAATACAAATATATTAATGAAGTCTGACATGGCATATTATGTAACATAAGTCTCTTAATTTATCCTTTATGGTCCCTACCCTTATTCCTATACCAGTCTACCACCAAAAAGCCAAAAGCATAGTCTCAATTCACTACATGGTGACCAACTAATTTAACCCTTGATGTAAGATGCGATTTGAAGATTAGCTTTGTATATGAAACCAACTGAGGATGAGGAACATATAGAATGTAGCAAACAGTGACTTGCCTATTCTCATTGCACTATGCATAAAAATAGTCATTTAAAAGCTGATATGCTTGAAAAAAAGTTTCTTTGTTGACAGGCCTCAAAGCACTACTTATATATATATATTTGTTACACCACAAAATTAGGGAAATGAAGAAAAAATTGAGAACAAGAAAATACAGTGCCTTATACTTTCAGTCAAAGATGCAGCACGTTCCCAGGAGCAACAGTCTTAACTATTATTTCAAGGTACAGAGGGAATAATAGCAATAAGAATGACACTTAAAGTACGGTATTTCTTAATAACCTGTACGTTGTATGTGCTTTATGTTTACCACCATTTTAACCACACACATACATAGGCATTATGACTCATTCTTCACATGAGCGGACATGACTTAGTTCAAGATATGCATGCAGTGAGGGATTTAGAGGCAAGTTACATTTGTAAGTTAGCTCTGTGTAAAGCATTCCATTGTCATTCTCGGTGAATCCAATGATTTCTAATGGGCCTTTAAAGCTGAGCATAATACAAGTATATCTTTCACAGGCCTGAGAAACTGCTACTTTTACATGTTTTAACATGCCTGCCAAAAAATCAATATGACAAGACAAATGAGTTATATAACTATATTTAAGAATTGCAAGCTACATATCAAAGGGCGTTCTAAGTGTGAGTAATTCATCCGATTTCATGCAGTGTTAAGATGTTAGGTTCTTTTCAGAATCTACTGCACTTTCTGTTTTTACAATAGCCAAACAGTAGAAGTAAAGCTCGTGGTGACAAGAACTATATATCAAATACATGAAGTGGCAGTCTAAGAAATTGTAGTAATTCATCTGTTATAAAAGAAAGAGACCTCAAACCAAGAGGCAGTTTAACTGTTTGCAGTTTGCAGACTTTTTGTGAACAATAAATACAAACAGCAATGGGTGATTATATAACTAAAACAGATTGAAAGACCAAAAGTATCATGTGTGTGAGTAATAGTGACCTCTTAATGCTATTATTGTCTAAAGAAATAATTTGAGTACTGAAATATCTCAGTGTAATTGAATATCAGTAAGATAATAGAATGCCTTGATTGTAATTATATCATCAGCTATTTAAAGCAAGCTTTCTAACTCTGATAGTTTTTTTTGTAGTTTTATACATAAGGTATTACTAAATAGAATAGGCACAATAGAGTAAAAACTGAAAATGAAAAGGACATCTTCCCCAACTGGTAAGATTTTCTCTTCAGAAAGTAATATACCTCTCTTAATTCAACATAAAAAGTGCCAGACAATAAAAACATGTAAGAGTTTATTTTGCTCCTGTCTTTCTAATTCTACAGTCACTGTGTACACAGCTTTGCTTTCTATAAAATTTTAGACTATTTCCTCTTTGTATTTGTCATACGTACTTGTGCTGTACTGATGAGCCCATAAAGGCTGTGAAATATATCATGTATACAACTACTAAGGGTTAACATTACTGGCCTGAATGGTTCTCTTCTGTACATTTCTCCAAACAAGGCAACTAATATAAATTGCTGTAGATTTTCGAAACTATGTTTTTTTTTAACAAAACACCAGCACTGGTGGGTAGCGTTTTAGCAAAATCTAGAACAGAATCTGCCATTAAGAAAGGAATAATTAGTAGAGCATATAAAATATTGCCTGATAACTATAAGAATCAATCAGAGGAGGTTAGAAAGGATTGGGAAGAAAGACTGGATAAGCAATTCACAAATAAACAATTGGAGGATATATGTATGTCTCCCAAATATGCAACAAAATCTAGAAGGTTTAAAATTTTTCCTTGGAAATGTTTACAGAGACATTTTTATACCCCAAATAGCCTTCAAATAATTTTTCCTCAGGTGGGCAGAAAATGTTGGAGGTATGTGAAGAAAGGGGTGACTGGGAATATATTTTCTGGGAGTGCAGTGAGTTGGCAGATCTTAAGGATTCTGTGTGAGGTGCACTGTTAGAGATGCTGGGTGGGCAGATTGGTATGACGAAGAAGATGATTTTTCTGAGTTGTGATCCAGAATCGGAATTGCCTAGACATGGTAAGCCATTGCCGTGTCTGGTGGCTGCCAAAAAAGCAATTACTAGAAAATGGAAATCAAAATCTAAACCAACTATATTAGAAGTAGTGAATATAGTAACAGAGATAAAAATGACTGGAACTGAGATCTTTAGAAAAGGGTAAGAGCAAATTACACAGGAAAAATGTGAATTGTGGGAACAATACATACAGGAGAGGAATGAGGTTTGAAGCAAGGCAAGACTTAAATGAGCTATGTAATGTTTGACTGAAAATGACCCGGTAGATTATAAGTGATGGGTAATGTTTGCAACTGGGAGTGTGTCAGTATGTTTTGTGATTTAAAATGCTTGCAACTAGGACTGTGTCAGTGTGGTTTGTTTTAATTTTTATAAATGTATGGCTGCCTGTGTCATAAGTGATGGTTTAATAAAGATGTTTCTTGTTTAAAAAGGTTAGAAATTGAATAAGTTATGTAATGCTGCTTACATAGCCGGCCTTAGGCATAGGCCAATTAGGCAGCTGCCTAGGGTCGCCATTCTAGCAGGGGAGCTTTTCCAGCAAACTGGATGGTGTAAATAGACCAGGATGGGGGCACAGGTGGTGTTTGCAGGGGCACTGTGGAGCCCTTTTGCCTAGGGCACCACTTGACCTAAGGCCGACCCTGGCTGCTTAGGTTATATGATATATAGCAATATATGTGAAGTATAATGTTTTGAACTTGTTAATACAGTTTGATTACTTTTATATAAATTTAAATTTGCCAATATCACAAGTGATAATTCATTAAAGTTGTTTAGAAATTGACTGAGTGGATATACAAAACAAAAATCAATGACTCGATTAAATATCAGATTTTTCATCTCTCCCGTGTAACATTTGTAGTTTTCTGGCAAATCATTGAGGACTGCAGCTACTAAATAATGACAGACATTTGAGTTTCAGACTATCCTTCAGAAAATGTGTGATAATTCAAAACCTGTTATTTTAATAACTTTCTAAGTTCATAAGAGCTTTTTTTTCAAATCTGTACATATTTTGTGCTTTTGACCCCCACTCACACACACACACACACACACACACACACACACACACATACATTATTTTTGACTTTGTCTCTGATTCTTGCACTTTAAGATTGAGAGGGGTGTTGAGTATATACTTCTTGTCTTATGATACACAGGTTTGTGGTTCTAAAATTCTATCTTCCTCTTTTAACATAGCGGATGTAATTTTTGGGAAATCTACTGTTTGTCATAGATCAGTTGACTAGTGCTCAGAATATCACCACTGGAAGGTCACCACCATTTCATAATGGTAGTAAACTCAGAAAAGAGCAAGTAGGAGAGTGCGGCATTTGTATAACTTATTCAATCTCCCCTGAGCTTGTGTGGCCTTGGAGTTAACTTCTCTTTCCCTCTCACTCCCCCCTCTCTCTCTCTCTCTATATATATATATATATACATATATATATATATATATTTATATTTATATATATGTGTGTGTGGGTGTGTGTGTGTGTGTGTGAAACATGAAGCAAAAATCTGGACAGTTGAGAAGTCTTTTTCTCTGTATATATCTGTGTGTGTGTGTGTGTGTGTGTGTGTGTGTGTGTGTGTGTGTGTGTGTGAATGTGCATGTGTGTGTGTGTGTGTGTATGAATGTGCGTGTGTGTGTGTGTGTGTGTGTGTGTGTGTGTGTGTGTGTGTGTGTGTAACATGAAGCAAAAATCTAGACAGTTGTGAAGTCTCTTTCTCTGTATATATCTGTGTGTGTGTGTGTGTGTGTGTGTGTGTGTGTGTGTGTGTGTGTGTGTGTGTGTGTGTGTGTGTGTGTATGTGTGTGTGTGTGTGTGTGTGTGTGTGTGTGTGTGTGTGTGTGTGCGTGTGCGTGTATGTATATATATGTTTGTATAGATAGATAGATAGATAAATTGATTTCTTAACTGTCTAGATTTTTGACTGATGTTTTTGGTTTGTTCCTCATAAAATTTGTGATTTTCTAGCAAATCACTGAGGATTGAGGTCACTAAATAATGACATACATTTGAGTTTCAAACTTCATAGCCTTTAGAAAATGCATGCTAATACAAATCCTGCTATACCAGCAGCTTTCTGAATTTATAAGAGTAATATTTAAAATCTGTCCCCATTTTGGGGGCTTTGTTCTTCTATTATTTCAAGCTTTGTCCAGGTTTCTTATGTAAAGAGGTTGAGAGGTATGTATGTATGTCTGTATATGTAGATAGATAAATAAATAGATAGATTTTTTTTTTTAGGCGAGAGCTTGCCTTCAGGTCAGGGGTGTCGTGTGGGGTATGCCTTTCTGGAAAGAAAAAAAAATATGTTTTGTAATCTTGAAAATGTCACTGTTTAAACAGATTTTATATATTTTGGAGTTGAACAATTATATATCAATTAACTACAACCCAGAAATGTGCAGTTAAAAGGTCGGAGTAAATATACATCTCTTGCATGAAATTAAAGTGTTGCAGCAGGTATATTATTCTACATATTGGCAATGTGCCCATTTATTGTTTACTAAAGCACAGTCATCATATGAGAAATGTGGGTAGCTTCATATTTAGTAAACTCTTGGGGTGGCAATGAACATTCACATTGTCACTAAGGGCAGCAATAGATTGATAGTTTTCTCTTTAATGAACAGTTTATAGTAGTTGTGGTTATATTAATGCAATTATTAAGTTTCTGTGTACATCACAGCAAATGTGTTTACTTTTCAGATTCAGAAAGTCAGAATCTGCTTTTGTGATGTAGTTAAAACTGTATGATCCAAACTAAGCATAAATACTTTGCAGAAGCTGCAGATGTCCCAAAGTATCCTTAAATAACCTATTGCTAGTAACTTTCATTGCACCTTTAGTGAGCTCTGTAGTAAACAACTTAACAAAAGGATAGGTAAGTTATTTTGTTTAATTTTGGAGGCAGATAGGATGGAAGACAATAATCGAATGTGCCCTTATACAAGTTGCAGAAAACATACAATCCTGATTTTATGACCAGAAACAATGTGAGTGATTTTTATATTAATGTATAAAGCTATCATAGTCCTTGGTGTGTCAGAGAGCTGTCCTTTTCCTAAGTGCACAACACTTTAAGTTACTTTGTATCAAATCTTATGCCCCATTTTCTGTTAAACTGCATGAGAAAAATTAATAAAACTTGTTGCTCTCAAATCGCATGTTTCTGATCTACTCCAAGATCCTCCCTCCATTTCACCAGGTATGCTTATTCTGTATTTACTCCCACTTTCTCTAGCGATCCCTTCTCAAGTAAAACTTTAACTTATCCAGCTTCAAAAAGGATCTTAAAAATCATCCTTCAAAATTATACAAAATGTTCTTTTCTTCAAAAAGAACGTCACCTAAATGTTCCATCCCGTATTATCACACACCCTCCAAATTCACCATCTGCATCATTACCCTCTTTCAACAATTGTAAATGCATTTTACATGAACTCAGCAACCTGTTTTCTGAATGAATTGTAAATCCTGTTATTTGTATCTGCATTGATTGTATTGTATATATTGTACACTTTTTTTTTGGCTTGGCATGAGACACTGCCAGTGTTATATACAAGTGACTTTTTGTTTCCACCTGGGCTTCTACCTGAAAAAAGCCACTTCTAATCAGTGCACTATCCCATCAAACAAATATAACTAAACAAATATATTGTTCAGGTGGTGAAATAAACATGTTCCAGCTACATGTGAATGTGTGTGTTTGTGTGTGTGTGTCTGTGTGTTTTGTATTTGCATGTGTCTGCGTGCATATGCTGAGATGCTAAGTACCATAATTATGTTTTTTCTTAGATTTGTTGACTTTTTGTCATTATTAATAAACTATATTAGCCTATCTGAAAAGTAGAAAACATGACAGTAACGTTCTTCTTAAATAGATTGCAGTTTAATGTCCAAACTGCCTTTGCAAAGCCTGTATATTAAACCATTAAGTTATATGGTGAGTGCAGAAAAGAGACTGAGGCCCTAGCACAAGAGTCTTCGTCATTAGTGCTGTATCTTTTACTTACAATATTATAACTTTTTTCAAAGCAGTACTTCCCTGTAAATTATGAGTAAACAAACAAACATTTCCATGGTTAGCATAATTTGATAAAATCACTCTTTAAGGTTACGTCTGTGGAAATAAGAATAATAATAATAGTTACAGTTAGACGTTGCACGTTCGATTCTCAGTCAGAGCGTCTTCTGTGGGTCGACATGCGTGAATGGGCGTTCGTTCCTTCGTTGAAGGTTGTGCGTTAGGCCCGGCAAGCCAGCACGTAAAAAAAAAATCTACTGCCAATCATTAGCGGACCGGAGTTCCGCTGTGGCGACCCCTAACCGGGAAAAGCCGAAAGAAGACCATTGTTGTTGTTGTTACTACTAGTAGTAGTGCCCCCATCATCCTCATCACACAGATCGGAGGGTAAAATCATGTATACCTCTTGAAAGTAGTTTTCCTTGACTTTGTAAAACTGAAATTATTATGTCTGCATTCCCTTGAGTGAAGATAAACGGAAACGGTATAGTTCTTTATCAGTTACATTCCTACCACTAGGCATATGAGTATTTTTACTAGCTTGGCCCACATATCACTCAAATGTGTCTTTTGACACTAATTAGTTCTGTATACCCCGACCTGCTTTACAAAGCAGGTGATTTTACACAATTGCAATGATATTTTGAAGCATATATTGATATTTATGTTATCCTGCAATTTAGCAGAAATTATTGCACTTTACATTTTTATTGCCAAGTTTTGTCATCTCTTACATATTCTTATTTATCACACGTCACACACTGAGTAAAGAAAGGTTAAGTGCTATGGCTTGTCCACGCTATTTAACTCTCCGTATATATTATCAGTCTAAACTGCAGATAGATTGATAGATAGGTAGAAAGAAAATGTTTAACTGAGAACCATGACGCAGTACGACATTGATTATGTCTAATTAGTCAGGTTACAGTAATTAAGTTCAACTGTCCAATGTCAAAAAATTGGAAATTAGAAAGCTTTACCAAACAGCAAGTTTGGAGGGAATGTAGGGTTGGTATTAGTTTCACAGTACCACCCCTCCCCACAATGCGTGCACATGCGCGCGCACCGTGCACACATAAACATACACAATCCTTCTCTCACTATTTCACAATCTGTTTAAAAATGCATATATTAGCTGAACGCCAACCTTACATCTTATACAGTGTCACTGGGTTTCTCCAATTAATCACGCTGATGATGTTTTGGAAGCCCACGGCTGCTTGTAGAATGTGAGAATGTTCCTTTCTAAAGGCACTTTTTTATGAGTGATAACTCATTGTAATAAGGTTGAATTGTGTTTTCTCTGCAAGTAATTTTAAAATTAGTGCACAGTACTTCGTCTGGGTTACCTAACACTCCTCTCTTTTGTTCTTCTATTATTCTGCATTTAAAATAAACTGGAAGTCTTGTGAAATTGTGCAGCAAACACCTGATGATGCGTCCGAAATTTGCTTATGCTGTTTCAGTTGTTGAGGTTATGGAACATCAACATTGTTACTGCAGCACAGCCGCACGAGCGTCGCTTTTATATCTCACTAATGAAAGTCACCGAAGTGAAAATCTCAAAGTGTGTGAGGGATAAATTATGAGACACGTGGAAAATGTCTTTGTGTAGTGCATAAAGGCTGCAAACAAAACGTATTCCAGGTAAAGTGTCTGCGAGTGGTTTAAATATATTTGTGTGTATTTGTGTGCATGCGTATGTGCGTGCGTGTGCGTGTGTGTGTGTGTGTGTGTGTGTGTGTGTGCAGATTAATAATATAAGGATTAGTACATATCCGTAAAGTACTTGACACATTCACTACTCGAATTTGCCTGAGTTGCCTGCAGTTTTTTTACTTCTATTTCTTATAAAATTACACAATCCCTTTATATTAGTCTGTTTGATGTTTTTTTTATTTCTATTTCTTATAAAATTACAGAATCCCTTTGTATTAGTCTGTTTGATGTTAATATATTTTGTTTCAGATTGTGTAGACAATAGTCATTCAGTGTTTGGCATGACTTTGGAAGACGATTATATTATGCCACTTGTTCCCATGAAACACATTCTTTGACCAGCGGATATAGAATGTGAAAGACCCAGCTCATGAAGTCCAGTGCACAGGTGTTGTCATCCATGCTGTTGTGTTTCTTGTACAGTTTGACTAGCTACATAGCCCATAACCTCTTAGCACAACAAATCTGGAAAAAAACCTAAAATAACGGGAGGACAAAGACCCAAAATTGGGACAGATTTTAAATATTTTTCTTAAAAGGTTAGAATGTTGTTAGTGTAACAAGATTTGTGCTAGCATGTTTTTTTTTAAGTGTATGACGTCTGAAACTCAAATGTGTTCTATTAATTAGTGACTTCAATCTTCAGTGATTTGCCAGAAAAAAACACAAATTTTATGAAGAACAGACCAAAATATTACGCAAAAATCTGGACATTCTGGGAAAATCTAGACAGTTTAGAGGTATATCTAGCAATGTCTTTAATTTCAAGCATGTGAATGTAATGAATTATTAGCGTATATCTCCAAACAACTGTTAGATTACACAAGATAGAAATTAAATCACGTATCATTTTTGCCTTTGTCTCCAGTTTAAAGTATTCATCGCGAAAAGTAATTTTTAAGAATGTAAAGTACATGTATTAGGCATAACCTACGAAGATACTTCAAGCATGTGCTAATAATTAGTGCTTATAAAATGAAAATCAGGAAGGTGCTGGGTTTGATATTTTTTTTTCGGTATTAAAGACGCTGCTCATACGTCTTAACTGCCCAGATTTTGTTTGTGTGTATTGTTCGTGTTTTTCGGCTTTTGCCAGTTAGGGGTCGCCACAGCGGAACTCCGGTCCGCTAATGATCGGTAGTTGATTTTTACGTGCCGAGTTACCAGCCCTGACGCACAACCTTCAACGAATGTACGCCCATTCACACATGTCTCCACGCAGAAGACGCTCTAGCTGAGAACTGAACCGGACAGCGTCTTACTGTGAGGCGACAACGCTACCGCAGCACCACCACCGCGTGTGTGTGTGTGCGTGTGTGTGTGTACACACCAAGATCTTTGTCACGTATTGCCGAGCTGTTCCGCGTAAAACTGGGGGTTGTCTGCAAATCATTGCGAAATTGGGTTACTAAGTAATTTCATATTTCATATCCTTCACAAACTGCATGCTTATGTAAAACATGTTATTTATTCTATTTATTTTCTGAGTTTCTAAGAGAAGTTACTTAAATCTGTCCCAGGTTGTAAGTTCATAGGTAGTTACTAGCCTACCACCTACTACTAACGTATTGCTATCCAGGGGACTGACCACAGCTCTTAGCTTTAACTTGCTGTGCCAGCTGCTAGACTTTATCCCCTATTATATGTGGATTTGTCCAGATACAGCTTTCAATCTTCCATCTACAAAATGAGAAACACAGCCTCTCATAATGTTGAACAAAGGGGAGGGCAAATGTGGAACACTTGCTAACAGTTTACTAACAACTTCAACCAACTGAATGGTTAAAACGTGATATTTTACTTACAGAGTACTTCTGTTAATGAAATAATAAGTATCAGTCCCATTTACCATGGGTATCAGTTAAAAATGCCAACACTGAATGCGTGACACTATGATGCAGAATTCTCATGCTAAGAGGTTCTGTTTACAGGTATTTCATGCTTCGAAAGTAGCAGAAGTACACCATAAAATAAACACAAAACATGCATGGGAACTGATTTAACATTAACAGAGAGTGATGGTCTTGCTTGTAACTAAAGCCTTGTTTAGAAAAAAGAGATAATTAATTAATCTGAAACGTTATCAAAATCCAGATGTACTGTCTCCATACCATCAAAACTTAATTAATGATTTAATTAATCTGCGAATATCCTTTTCCTGTTAAATAATATGAACTGTTCTTAAATGATACTCAGTGAGTACACGACGGGGACCCAAGTTCACTGCAGCTAAAATTGTTTATTCCCAAAGTTTTACTTAGCGGTTCTTTTAAGAGCACTAACTGAGCCAACTGAGGGTGAAAAAGGCGTTCTTATTTCTTCCAATATATACTGGGTGACCTTCTGGAAAAAAGGAATGCGGTCTACACGAATGCTTGGAAACTACAACAATAAACAGCATGACATTACCAAAACGTATTAATAGGGGTTACCCAACACATTGTAACAATGACAAGCAAACGAAGCATTTTGCCCAATTTACGAGAAACCTTGAAATGAGTGTGCATGGAACCATAGCGTTCAACCTCTTAGCATAAAAATCTGAACAAATGTGAAATAATGAGGGGACAAAGCCACAAAAATAGGAACATATTTTAAGTATTGCTCTTATAAACTTAGAACGTTGTCAGAATAAAAGGTCTTAGTTTACCATGCATTGTCTGAAGGATATGAAGTCTGAAATTCTAATGTCTGCCACTGCCATTATTTAGTGAATACAGTCCTCACTGATTTGCCGCAAAAATCAAATAAACCACAAATTTCACGAGGAACAGACCAAAAATATGAGGCAAAAATCTGGAAATTCTTCAAAAGTTTGACAGCTGATAGTTATGCATGGTAGGCGCTCGCATGCACACGCGTATGCAGTTTACCAAAGTTTGGTGTAATTATGCACCTACGTGCTACTTACCTTGATTTTGCAAGTGCACTGGACACTTCCATTTAAAGGGCTAATTGGCAGGCTAAAATAGTAAACGTGAGTGTATACACGGTCTGGATGCTAATAGGACATAAGTCATGGTAGAGAGTTATTGGTACCTATATATCCACTGGGGAATTGCTAATGCTGTCGGACAGGTATATGTTAATGGTCATTTCTTTTTGAACTCTTCTCACTTCACTATGAAGTTAGTGGTATACATAGGTCGAGTGCTATTCCAACATGGTTTATAAAAAAAGGATAAACTTGATGCAATAGTAATGTCATTATCTTCAAAATCGGTAATCGCAGCATTATGAAACTTGGGAAATAGCATAAATTACAACTACAAAATAATCGGTTAGATCTTAAAACACAGTCATTAAAGATGCATGGAGAGCCAGACAGAGCAATCTGAACGTTTAACAGTCTATGCCTAACAAAGTCAGAAAAATATATTCTACAGTGGGTCGAACTCTAATGCTTAAGTTACAACCCGGTTCAAAAATTATCTCTGTGGTAGAACATCCCTGGTAGTGGGAGCCAATAGGCACTCTAATGTTGCAGATATTCCCTCCGAGTTCCTTGTGAGTACATCTTGGGGCATCTTTAATAATTCTGTCTCTTTCTTTGTCAAGGACTTGTCTTGTGAGCAACCACAGCTAAACTGCATACTATATGCAGAGTATATAGTCTTCCCAAAAACAGGAGAATGACACCAATCATATTGCTACTGAGCTACAAAACTGACTTCTCACTCTTATGGAACGGATTATACACCAACAAATTAATACTTAGTTAAAAAAACATTATGCTATTGGTACACCGCAGTGTCTTAGAAATACAAGTTTTATTATCACAGATCTCTCAGGCACTCCTATTCAAAGAATGACCTTCATCTCACTTTAACACCTCATACTGAAATCATCACCAGTAAAATATTACCACTACTCAAAGTCTCCAATAAAATACCAAAACATAACTGCAGAAATGAGAAGAGAGATTGCTGTTAGCGAACTTATACCCAGAATGGAATATGCCCTCTAATCGTTGCCCTTTCCTCGTCCCACTGTGCATCCCTAATACAGACTACCGACAATAAAATTCAAATAGTTTAATACATCGCCTGTCATAGAGAATACCATCCTATCAACATTGCCAAATGCCCCTGGCTTCCATTTTGAGCTTTTGCTTAATTCATTTATAAACGCTACTCATTGACAGCAATTTCCTCTTCTAGAAACAATACTTTTTACTAAACAGAAGACATGCCCCTAAAGGAACTCTGATCAGAGTCAACTAGTTAGGCTTCCCTTTAAAGCACATGATGTACTTCATCTAAAACTGTGCCCTCTCTCTGGAACAATTTCCCAGAACAAAACGAGTACAGAAAATCTCATTGATCTTAAAATGAGACTAACAACAGTGCGCCTTAAAGACAGAAGCAAAGCTCATTATTGACGGAACCAGAGTAATAACCAAATCTGTAACAGCCATATAACTCCTGCTATCCTGCAACAGTGCTGATCAAACATTGTCAGCGTGACCAACTGCTTCACATTTTCTCATACTGTTATTGTTACGAAATTTCTCATACTGTTAACATTTGGAATCTACTCTGCTACATTTTAGATAAGGCTTTATGTCTTTTATACAGAAAACAACGCTTTTTTTTCTGTAGAGTAATACATTTAACTAATTGCTACAGGTTTGTATGAATATTTCCTACAGCTACATCATTCCTGGATGTCTGGATGTTTATCTCTGCATTGTTGATTGCGTATTTTGCATTCATGGTTTACTGTACTTTGTTGGTGTCTTATTGTATTTGCCTTTTGCACAGGTCTTGGCTGAAAATGGTTCTTAAACCAGTTTATTAACCCGGCTAACAGACCGAAATAAAGTAAAATGTCTAATCACTCCAATGGTATTATTTCCCCACTACATTCCTTCTTGACTTGGACATGCCTTAGCTGAATACAGTGATGTATTTTGTAGCCCTCAAACAAGCCACCCGACTTAACATGACAAGGAAGACGGAATCCTGAACAGAACCATCATAGGGTTGTAAAGCTTGAACTCCAAACTCTCAGCTCTCCTTCTCCAAATTGTGGAACGGTATCTGTCTTAATGTTGAACAAACAGGCAAACTGTGAAACGCTTACTAACAGCTTCAACTAGGATACTAATGAATGTGTGACACACCTTTTTAGTGGCTTCCATGTGGAACAGAGTGGAGTATGGAATTTTTTAATCCACAAATGAGGAAGGATCCTCCTCATAATGAGGCACTTGCTAGGAGGTATGCCTGAACTATTTGGAAAAGCTTCAGGAATGTCCTCATATTGTAGTTCTTATACATTAGTTACCTCTGTATGAGCTATATACCCAGAACACATCCATGGGGAAGCTACTACCAGATTTCGAAAGCAGAAAGAGACAAGACAATTCTAGTCGTGAGTTCATGTATTGGGTTCAAATTAAGTACGCCCCCTTCCCCGCACACATTGAACATCCCCACACACGCACACTCCACTAAAACCAGCGTCGCCACCACTATCACAACCATACCTCTCAACCTTTTAGTGCAAAAACCTGATCAAAGCCTGACAAAATTGGGAGACAAAGGCCCAAAAATAGGGACAAATTTTCAGTATTGCTCATGTAAGCTTATAAAGTTGCTAGAATAACAGGGTTTGCGTTAACATACATTTTCTGAAGGATATGAAGTCTGAAATAACTCTTGTCTTGTGAAATGCGTGAAGTATTTCCTAGTTCTCTCCTAAACACCCCCTTCCCAAAAAGATGCTATAACAACAGCTAAAAAAATAACTTCAGATTATGGTTTCTATAGTTTGCTGATACATTTAAAAATGGAACTGGTGAAGAATGTGGACGGTCCTGCAAAGTCTCAAGTTTCAGTAAGGAAAAATATCCTCTCTGGGCATATGAAAAGAAAGCACTCCTTGCAGTGACTCCAATGTTGAACAATCCTGACAGTTCATTTCCAAACTATGCATGCACGCATATCACAAAACATGGCGAGTTACCTATGCGATGGACGTTTGGCAGAAGAAGAGCCCTTTTATGCGTGTGGGAAGACATATTTCTCCATCAGTCAACGATTTGGTTGCAGACTGGCTACCCCGGGGCTCGATGTTTGCGGAGCTAAACTGCACAGACTTAAGAATATACCTTTCTTGGACGATTAAGTTTACTCCGTCCTGTTGTTTGTATTTTCCCACAAATAATCCAGCAATTGTTTTGTGTAGACCAGCCGAAGCAAAAATGTTGCGTAAACTAGCTGGAGTCTGATTCACCATCTTCGAAAAATCGGTGCCCGAGTTGGCTAATCGGTCACTTATGAGCAGCCGGAGGTAGTGGTTGCTGATTTTGTTTGCGATGGTTGGCCAAAAAATGCTGAAGTGAATCTAATTGCATTCTTTACTGAGTCCAATACTTATAGCATTTTTTTCTCATATGTTCTACTCAATCTTTTATTACGGAAATCTGAAAGTCAGCGCTGGAAATATTATTTCTTGTAAAGTATTTATTTCCCACTGTTGTCGCCCTCGCCAGTCACTTGTTTTGATGCGTTCCATTTTGGGTATGGTGCTTGTACCTTAAAGAATAAGGTGTAGTCGAGTCATTTTTTGTTTTCTGTATGTAGGGCTATTTTTAGAGTTATTAACACCATGTGCCCAGATATGTCACTAGTGAAATAAGGTTCAAAGCCTCGGGATGCAGCGGTGATTTGGAAAATTTTCAAACTGCAGACCCCTCCACCCATAGTTTTCCAAAGCTTAATGATCAAAATATCTCTGCTTGAGTATGTCTGCAAATTAATAAAAAAAAAACTATTGCCAGTGGAGTCAAAGATCTTTCAAACGACACCCCTATCTTTTTCTTATCACAGTTTATGTAAAATTTGAGACTCAAACTGCTATGGCAAAGGCTGGAAAATAAGCCTCCAGTTTCTATGTCCGTATTAATGGTAATCGTAAGTAAATAACAGTCAGTGTGGTATTTTCTTTGCATGCATGCATCTGCATGTTATTTGTAATTAGATGGAATCCGATAAGGTAACTCCTAGAATGGCTAAAGCTCCTTATTTAAAAGACTTAAGCAAATCAGAGACTTATCAGATTAAAAGCCACTACATCTGTAAGTAGACAGTCTCCGCTGAACACTGTAGGATTTGAAGGGCAGTCTTCATCAAATCTTTAGGGTAAAGTGCACCTTTTAACGACTAGATAATTAGTGAGCAGTCTGTACCTTAATTCAGCAATTGTAAAGCTTTAGAAGGAAAAAAGGGATGGAATATAGGTAGGAAGCGGTTTTTATGTCATTCTTACAGGTTTAGAGATTGCCGTGAGCGTGTTCCATTAAATGCCACTTTATTATTATTTTAGTATTGCTATTATATATAAAAAAAGTAATCATTGTACTGAAAATTTTCATGTTAGCAAACTTCTGAAATACTGAATGCATAAAATCCCAAAGACTGATAGGAGGGAGAGTCTTTGGAGCATATACAAATAGAATATAGTCAAACCTCATGTTTAAGTGTTACCTGTCATTTTATTTTGATTTTACTATTCCTGTTATGCATGCTAAAACATTGTAATATGCAGTCAAAGATCTCGTGTTAGCAAGCTACAGAAATACTCTGTGAATAAAGCATCCACAGACAGATAGGAGAGACTATCCACTACATAAGTATAACAGAATCACAGGTTGTTTTTATCGGACTCGAACATAACTTGGTTCAACATTTGTCTTATTCATTGTTGACCTTATCAGCACGCAGATGCAACACAAACTGACTTTTCTGTAGTTAGGTTCATGGGAGATTACTAGGTTATGAACCTATGAACATAACAACAAAAAAGGCAGTTTGTGTTAGCTACCGTCACGTGCATGTCGTGTTTATCCTTTAATAATACTAGATTAGTTTATGCGGCTATTAATGGTATATATCAGGAGTGGTGAGCCAGATAAATGGTTGTACATTCCGTTCAAAACACTAACACACAAACCATAAAATAACCTCAGGTATCCGCACGCTTTTCCCAGTGTTGTACATATGCCATCGTATTTGCTGTTTTTGAATAAAATAAAAGTAAAAGCGTTATATAGGTTCATAGTTAAATACTAGGCTAACCACTATTACAGGCCATTTTAAGCCTAGCTAGTTTATCTTCAATGTTTTTTTGGCAGTGTGAGCTGATTTTTGCTCATTCTACACTCTGGTTAAATAGGAGCATGATGTACTACTCAGAAAGGCTTATTTCATCTACACGTGAGGTTCTCAGATACCAGAAAGTGCGACCTCAGCAAGCTGCAGGTGCAGTGTGTGTGTGCGCGCGTATGTATATATATATATATATATATATATATATATATATATATATATATATATATATATATATATATATATATATATATATACCCTTTATATATGCCATTCTGTGTCTCCTAATTTGGTACAGATGTTGACAGTTGCAAATAGATCGATTTTGCATAAATATATTCACCTGAAAGTGTGCAGTTCAAAAAGTGATAGGTATTAATCCTACATGTGTGGTTTGGTATATGCATGATCAGTACAGAATGTTACTTTCTTAACATTATTCGTTGGCTTTGTACGTGCCAGTACATGCCAAATCAATCACATGGCAGCCACAAAGTGCTAGATTTCATAGCAGAGTGCACGTATACATTATTGGTTGATGCATTGCCTGTTTTGCTAATGGTTCTGCTGTGGTTTTAAAAGTTGGTGTTAATCCGTATAATAAATTACAAGTGACAACTGCATTCATCGCAAAATAGCAATTAATTCATATGTTAACAGAGCAAATGCAACAATTAAGAAGTTACATTATTTCAAAGGTTAAAGCATCAACTTTTGCGATGCCTGTACCGTCAGTCTGTTCCATCATTTATCCCATTTTTGCTCACAGCTCTAGCTCACTGTTTTCTGCAAGACAGCTGCTTCCTCTATGAGTCTGTGCAAGATATGCCTGAACTGCACACTTGCCAAAGTTATTTTTGTTCTGCAGTTTCCAGAGTTCAGACAGTCACCTTCACACACGATACTGTCTTAAAAAATGCAACCGCAATCAAAAATATTGCAGTGAAATAGTTTTAATTTATTGGAACCAAACCAACCCCCCCCCCCCCACCACCACCACCACACACACCTCCACCACCACCAAGAGATGCCAGTTATTCTGCTTTAAGATATTGTACTGATCCTCTAAAATATGCCAGGTCAGTCATTAGAGTCAGCTTTTTTTTTTTCCTGAACGTATTCTTATTCTATCATCTATGTCAATATCCATATTAAAATGTGTCACTAATCAGGTTTCTTTGCAGCTGATTATTTTCAAATGTTCCCAAGATCCTTGAATGAAGAGTCAAGAGCCATGGAAGTTCTTATAATGCTGCAGAGGAATAACGCAGTCTGCAGAAATTTAGATAAATGCTTCACCTCACAGACTCCCGTTGAAGAGAGCCCTTAAGGAGCCTCCCCTGGCGGTTCTTTACAGGACAATAAGTGCCTGGCTCAAATCTCCATAAGCAATGATTGGTTGGTGGCAACGTCACCACTACGTTCATTGGCTGCCGTAAAGGTAGTGGGCTGGTGATATGACGTCAGGGGATGGCAAGGGAGACTTGGGCTTTAAGCTGGAAAGCAAACAGGGAGATGCTGAGCCGGGCAGTACTGGAGGGTGCTCATTATTTCTTGGATCTAACATCATCTACCTGTCACTGTCAGTCGGGCACTACAACCTTTAAAGCAGTGTATCTGTGTGTCAACCAGGACATCGCTCAACCTGCAACTTCATGAGCCTGTTGTTTTACTTCACGTTTAGTTTGATTGTGGCAAGGTTTAATTAAGAGACGCAAAGCCATCAAGAAAAACTTAATAGCCTGGAATATTTTCCAGTGTATCTGATTCTTACATACTTGACATGCATTGCCACATCTATTTTCATTTATTTTCTTGTTAATAATAAAAAAAAATTCCATTTGGTCACTTTGACATTAGAGTTCGACTTGGAAGCCAAAAAGAAAAGAACCCTCTATTTGTTTTTCTGTTATTCCTATTTTCGATGAACTCGATGAAACATCCTCTGCACTTGGAGCATATAACTGGGACTAAAC
Organism: Protopterus annectens; assembly: GCF_019279795.1. Classification (NCBI taxonomy): domain Eukaryota; kingdom Metazoa; phylum Chordata; order Ceratodontiformes; family Protopteridae; genus Protopterus; species Protopterus annectens. The sequence continues at coordinate 1,292,274,064 of NC_056728.1, forward strand.
TCGTCTCTGCCGCCCCTTCTTCGGTTCATCACCAAGCGGCTCTTGCCATGGCCTCGGGGGGGCTGCAGCCATTGCATCGGGCTCTTGACTCCAAGCACCAACGACTGGAGGTACACACTATATCAGATTCATCCAGCCCTGAAGCTATAGGTAAGCAGCTCATTTTCTTCCAGCTTAAGTAAAGTGTATGTGCACTGACTTACTACTAGTAAAGGGCAGAACGATTATACATAGTCCAATGGCTACTGACTTGTGTTTAATTCACGAAAATAGGATGGAAACATCGGTGCCTTAAAACATTTTTTAACTTTCGCTGGCGACACTCCCTGTTGTCACTCTTTATCTATTTATTTATGTGTGGTGTGAAGAGAAAATGTGGAGACCCAGAACAAGGACAATTATTTAACATTGCTCTTATAAAATTGTAAAGTTGATAAAATAACAATACTTTGTATTAGTATGCATTTTTCCGAAGGACATGAAGTCTGAAACTCAAATGTCATTATTTAGTTACTTAATCCTGAGTGATTTGCCAGAAAACGTTGAGGCAGAAAGCTAGACATTCTGCCAAATCTGGACAGTTGAGAGGTATGCTGCGTTTGTGAATGTACAGATGACAGTGTAAACAATGTACGTGTTTATTTGTGCATATGCACGTGTGTGCGTATTTGTTTGTGTGTGTGTCCCACGCATATGTGTGACTGTGCTGTAGAGGAAATGCACACACCATCCATAATCTCTCTCTTTAGACCTGGTTAATGATAATTTGTTTAATGTCGTTATTAATAGTGCTTTACTTACAGTTTCCTTTGATACACCATTCACTCCTTGTTTTAAACCCAAAAGATTAATGTAGATTAAACAGACGAATTTCTAGTCAGCCACATGTCTAGGCACTACGTGTTGCATTATAAAGTGTTGCATTATAAATGTTTATCGTTCTCTTGTTGTTCTTCTATTTGTTATTTTTGCCTGCTGCATATGTAACACTGAGGCAGCCACGCCCTTTTCTGCCATTTTGGCTCAGGTTGTCACTGAAATGGTCTGAAAGGATTATGGTTAATCCAGATAAGGAAATAAATAAGTAAATAGTTGATGAATTGGTGGCATTGTGTTGCATTACTGAAGTGCAGTGTGATAAAATATTGACGTTCATTAAAATAATTTTGCAGGGATAATACAACGTCGGCGCTACTCGAGTGGCCGATGAATCGTTAATAGTAGATAAGATATTGTTTTTATTTGAATTTTCAGACAAAGAGAAGAGTCAGACCAGTAAGAACGAAGACTCTGGGCAGGATGACCCCTCAAAGAAGAAACGCCAGCGGCGCCAACGGACCCATTTCACAAGCCAGCAGCTACAAGAACTTGAGGCTACTTTCCAGAGGAATCGCTACCCCGACATGTCCACCCGTGAGGAAATCGCTGTTTGGACCAACCTCACAGAGGCTCGGGTGCGAGTAAGTGCCGATTATCCCTTTATTCACTCACTCAAGCAAGAACCGCCTCTCATAGGTTACTTTTACCTTTCAAATAACTCAAGGGCCAGAGGGGTGCTGCCTAATGTAGCCTGCGGTGGTGAGGTGACTTTGGGCCCCTGAAGGCCTTCTATTAGCTGTTTAGCTACAAGTTAGTGTTTTAAATTTCAGATGTGAATTGTTTAATGACTTCTGTGGGGACTAGACTTTCAGTTACATAAAATTAACATTGTTCAGTTTAAGGGCCTACGGGAATGTAGGGCACATATTAACTTTTTTCCAAATCGCTTGTAGCACCTGGTTACATATAGTTCCTACCATTGTAGTTGTTTCACGGCTGCAGTTTATTGACGAAGAATTAAGATTGGAGCAATGATTGTTTTTATAGTATTAGGCAGCGGCAGCGTTGTTTAACATTATGGGGCAAAATACACCTACTGTTTCTTCTCAAATTTCGGAAACGGCTTAGGATCTTCAAAAACAGAGTAATGACACTAAAACGCGCCTTTGTATTTATTTTATATATTTATTAAGTTTGTTATGCGAGGTAGTGGACTGAGATAAATGGACCCATTCCAATCCCTACTCAAAACACACATATAATAGGGCAGATAGAGATACAGAGTGAAAATAACGTTGCATGTGCATGCTCAAGTAGACAGTAGGTATAATGCATGCAACATGTACTTTCGCCTATGTCGTTTACAAGACCTTTGTGTGAGATTAATAAATATATGCGCAGTCAAATAAATATCACATACTTTATTAACCTAATATATGCACAGATGCAGTCAGCACTGACTGCGTGTTTTTGTGCCTTTCAAGTGGGTTATGGCTCCATTGAGACTAGTAACTACCAAATGGCTATTTATAAACATAGGCACAGTACCAGTCTGGCATAAATCAGTTCCAGAATAAGCAAGTGCGCCGAACAAGAAAACCATAGTTTAGATGAAAATACCAATAGTGTGCTTCAAATGCTTCATTTCGGAAAATGCGTTCTCCTTCGTACTACATTTCTGTCAATTTTAATTTCAAGCTAACCGGATATTTCATGCTTAGAACAATAATAACTCTCTAGAAGTGATATATATACACACACACCTAAGCAGCAAAACAGTGCAAATAATTAAATCACCGGAAGCGTGCACCTTACCACTACGCCAGATTTCAAGCTGCATTAAGAAGTTGACAGAATAAGAGAATTTATTTATTTATTTTACATTTGTTAACCGGGGGTGTCTGACTGAGCCGAAAAGGCCCTTTTTCAGCAGAGGCCCGGGGAAAAAAGCTCCCCAAAGAAAAATTACAGACACATTTAGTTATTTAGACATGATCAGTATACACACAAATTACAAGAGACATGTTTTTACAGTGGTATGCGGCACATAAACAGTTACAGTGGAGAGAACAAACAAAAATATATTAATTTTAAAAATAAAGGTAATTAATAGATTTGTGGTGTACAGCTGAAATTTGTAACATAGGTAGAATACATATGTAGTACACAGTTACAGTATATACATTGTAGAATAGCCAGTGTTTGTGAGTAAGATTGAAAACTATTTATCAAGTGCTCTAGATTTAGTATGTATATGTTATCCACTTTCACTAGCCTGGGGAGCAATCATGGCATTGCCAAGTTTGCTTGAGATGTTGCCTGATGAGGTCTTTAAAGGAGGCTTTGGATGATGTGTTTTGAATGCTAGTGGGGACAGAGTTCCATTTTTTAGCCCACTGAACTATATACATTACGTGACGTAAAAGAAGTTTATAATGTTAATTATTGTAATTATTAACTAAAAGTAATCCACCACCTTTCTTCATAAATTTCCAATTTTAGGAGGGATTAGAACAGGCAGCACAATTTTGGTCCAAAACCATGGAGAGTTGAGAGTAGGTATATAACAAATATTTGAGCCATGGTAAACCCGAGTTACTCGAGTACTTACTTGTGTGCCGGTGGCTCTGTTGGACAGTCTAAAGCACTAAAAGCTACCTAATGTAAAAAAAAAAACTAAATGCAAACAAAAGGTCTTTAGGCCTGTGCTTCCAATACACAACTTAGCCCTGCAGGAATCAGACCAAATCCCAGTTCTTATGGCATCAGGATGTGGATTGCGACTATCTCTGCAAAGAGGTCACATTCTCTAGTGTCTGGGAGCGAACTGTAATTAAATGTCCCTTAACACAGTGTATGCAACAGCAAACAATCAAATGCAAACCTTGCATGCTTCTGAAAGATGAGAGGTGCCTACAGGGAGCGTTTACTAGAAAAACTCTGCGCAATCAGGATTATTCTGCTTCTTTTATATCAAAACGTTGTTTACTTTTTTTTTCATAATACGACACATTCATGGAAATACACGAATTAATTCAAAATGCTCATCATAGCTAAATGTGTGACCGCTTCGATATTTTTTAATGGCGGATAATTTCACAGATTATATTGTGTTTCTTCGGGTTGGAAGATTATATGAATTAATTTTCCCCATGATATATAGTTACATCAATGATTGTTATAATGCCCGAAGTATAATTGCTAGTTAAACTGTATTTTATATGCACCTTTTATAACTAGTTTATAACATAGTTCTCTGTGATACTGTTGTAATAAATATATATTTTGTGATAAGGCTGAAACATAATTATTATATTCCCTTAGCTTTGTGTGTGTGTGTGTGTTTTAGAACTGTAGATCAAATCAGCGGTTGTAGTGAGAACGTTAAGTTAGGTACCTGCAACTGCCTTTCTAGGAATTGTTTCATCTTGAAACTTCAGGATTCCACCTTCATGTTCAGGTATGGTAATGCAGTATAAAAACAGTGGCAGGATTGGTGTTTTATTGGTTTGTATGTAATTTTGAAAGCGTTGTCTGTAATGAGCAGTGAGACATCACAGTATTGTACATTGTTTGTGCCTATGGGGATTCATGGTGCTGTTTGGAAAAAAAATGCCAATACTCAGCTAAGCAATGTAGTACTAATAAAGTGTAGCGGCCTTAAGACTATTTACAGCAGTCTGGCTTGAATCTCAGTATTGCTGTTCTGTTATTGGAGAACCCTAGCAGCTGCTTCACACCAATTGTTTGCGTGGCCTACCCATGGATGGATTAGAAATATATTGCTGATGTACACATGATAATAAACTCATTAATTAATTAATTCTAACTAGTGCTAAATGTTTCTCTCTATTTAGGTTTGGTTCAAGAACCGTCGTGCCAAGTGGAGGAAACGAGAGAGGAACCAACAAGCTGAGCTGTGCAAGAATGGCTTTGGTCCCCAGTTCAATGGTCTCATGCAGCCTTATGATGACATGTACCCTAGCTACTCCTATAACAACTGGGCAGCTAAAGGTCTAACCTCAGCCTCACTCTCCACAAAAAGCTTTCCTTTCTTCAACTCAATGAACGTCAACCCTCTCTCCTCCCAGACAATGTTCTCACCACCCAACTCTATTTCCTCAATGAGCATGTCCTCTAGCATGGTACCATCTGCGGTGACTGGAGTGCCAGGTTCCAGCCTCAACAGCCTCAATAACTTGAACAACCTGAGCAGCCCGTCGCTGAATTCTGCTGTACCCACGTCTGCCTGCCCATATGGCCCGCCTACTCCTCCCTATGTATACAGGGACACTTGCAACTCTAGTCTGGCTAGCCTGAGACTCAAAGCCAAACAGCACTCCAGCTTTGGATACGCCACTGTGCAGAATCCAGCCTCCAATTTGAGCGCTTGTCAGTACGCAGTAGATAGGCCAGTCTGAGCTATAACATACAACAAAAACACACAACGAATGGGTAAAACTAAAAGACTCAAGTAACACGAGGAAACTGGCACTAAAGACATACACCACTAAAAAAGAAAAAAATATATAGAATACGGCTCTTTGTTGGGGAAATGGGCCACGTGGTTTTTAGCACTGTTCTTGCAAAGTTTCCAGTAATTCAATGACTTGACGTATTTGGAAAGATTCGTCTGGATGTGGCGTTTAATGTTGCTTTTAAGCTTATTATTTTTTAAGTTTAGCATTGTTGACATTTAAAAAAAGATTGAAAGGATGTATATATATGGAAATGTCAAATTAATTTTATAAAACAGTTGCTAGAACTATCACAGCATCGTTTTAAAGATTAAGCTTTAAAATAAAGCATGTCACAACTGAAGCGGTAAGGCTTTTTTTCTTAGAACAATGGAATGTACATACTAAATTTGGGACTGATTGCTTCTAACATCATTAAGAAAAAAAGTAGTGTGAATACGGAATTTAGAGTAGCTTTTCTGGTAGATGTCAGGGTGTTCCTGAAACCTGCCATGTGAATTAACCATGTATTTAAACATTTAGAATGGAGGCATTGTTTTACTTTCAGCAAACAAAAGCACCGTGTTTCTGTCACGGGAGTAAACTTGTATTTCAAATTGTTGTGTCTCGATTCCTGTATTATACAAGCTCTGAAACCATTATTTTGTAGAAATAACAGCTGTTTCAGATGCAATGAAAAGTTTCAGTATGCGTGCTAGGTGTCAAAGGTGGAGGTAATAATTCTGTTATAATAAATGAGCATCCATGATGGGAGTACAACATACAACAATGTAGACTGCACTTTTGTGTGAACGTGGCTGTTAACTGCAAATACGTTCTGTGTTTAGCTACTGGCTGTAGACTTCTGAACTCTCAAAATATAACTTCTGTGTATATAACCTATAGACAGGCAGAAAAAGGCGCGCGCGCACACACACACACACACACACACACACTTACATGACTTCAAGCAAAACACAGCTTCATAAGAAAGGGCACATCGCAGTACCTTATTCACTGTTTAAATGAAATGTATTTTCACTAAGGTGGGCATAATTACAGGTTTTACGAACCATGAAATTTATTTGTACTCAATGACTGACGGAATCACTGTTTATACTTACAAGAAAATGTGGCTGAAATTGTTGATTCTTATAACCATCTACTTTTACAGCATGTTACAAATGTTAAGCCCAATTAGTAGCACAGAACGGTGCAGCACGATGCTTATATGAACTAGCATACCGATCAAAATAATTTTGACTTAAGGAACTGCACAACTGTAGTTATTTATAATAATAATTACCATCACTACTACACGTTTGCGTTATAATGGGTGAAGGAGTTACTGTTTTCTCTTTTGTATTTCTATACTTAGTGTGTTACTGTGAAGGGCAAGTACACATCATAGTATTAAAGGTTAGCTTTGCGAAGAGGCAAGAATGCTGGCAGAAATAGAAAAGGATATCACTCTTAAAATTTGGTACTTGGTGTGGGTGAATATTACTAAAATAGTACTTCATTTACTTTGATGAACAAATTATAGGTTAATAATATTAACGCAAACTTTAAGTAATATGAGGGTCTGAAAGCAGTTACCAGCTTTTTCAGATACCATAACAGTATGGAGCAGTTGAATTTTCATATTATTTGGGCGTATTTTAGCGTAAAATGTTTGCAACAGTAAATAACTACTAGCATATTAATTAATAATAAATTAAGATGAAGAAAGAAAATGAAAAAGGAATGGACTTTTATGGGAACCAGGTGTCTTCATTTGCTAGGCACGGCTAGTAAAGTATGTTAGCTGGAAAGCCAACATTTAGTGTTGCTTTGTTTGTGTTGTGACTTTTCCCTATTTCTAACATTGAACTGTGATGTATTTTCCTATGTGAATGCTTTATAAATACTTCATTTATGTGAAGACATTTAAACAGTCATAAGATGTTTTTTTTACTCACATTTGCTTACTATTAGCTTGCCGTTACAATGCCGTTTTTGTGCAGACTTGATGCCTTCTAGATGTGTTTGTTTTATGTTGTGTTTCTCCTGGGGACAGAGTCTGTGTGCAGACAATTTTGTGGATTGGAAGTAGTTGGTCAATAGTTCACTAGACGAGTCTAGCAACTCCACTTTCTAAGAAAAGGGAGCAGAGGGAATAGAACAAAACCTGGTATGCCTGAGAAAGTAGACTACAATTGGAGAATAGACCCAAGATACAGGGCATCAAAAAGATGGGCTGAAGGATTTATTTTCATTAGGAGAATAGTGTCAATAGAAATATAAAGGTGCGAGATTTTACAAAAGACACGGCATTTTGCAGAAGTTTTGTTGCGTGGAAATAAATAAATGAATCCTCCGTTAAGTCTGGAGAATTCAGGAAAACTTTTCGTTCACTTTACAAACCCGTAATTATGCGCAAAATCTACTAATAATTGTAAATGCACAAGTTCGGTTATGCATAATTTGCGCCCCTGCATTTTTTTAAGGTGAACTCTGGACATGCCTTTACATTTTTGAGAAACAAAAGTTAAGAGTTTCCTTGTATTCTAAGTGTTTCATTGCTTCCAGTCTTGTCACTTTTAGCTCTGAATATATCTATCCATAAGTCTGCCCATAACACAATTAACCGTTAAAGAGTTGCAATTTTCTAGTAGGGGAAAACAGCACATTTCTAAATAATTTCAACAATTTGTTTACACAAAGTTGAGACAACAAATAGGCCTCAGATGTCCGTAGCAAATACAGGCGTGTTTCTTTTTTATAGAAATAGAGAGTAAAAATATTTTAATAAACACAAACCAAGACGTCGCAAGAAAATGTGTGTGTGTGTGTGTGACAAGTTTATTAAGTTTTTAGTAATATTAACTAACGATCGTCAGAAATACTGACACATAATTTTAACCCATCTTGCTTAATTCTAGACAGTTGTATCTGGAAAATAATGTGTCCAGTAAGTGAGAAATAAAAACAACGATTTAATTGGTCATTACGTCCGCAAAACCGAAGTACTCAAAAGCAATACAAAATATTTAGGAGTTCATATGAACATTTAAAATGAAAATAAACAAGTTGTGAAAACAATAAAGCAAAATGCTGTTCTAAATATATGTTTTAATTGCATTTTGTTTAGCTGAAGCTATGAGTAAGTATCCTGTTATAGTCTAAGCCAAATATACGTCTTTAAAATTGCAAAAACATAGTATCTAACAGAAGCAGGATTAGTGCAAGTGAATAAATACCGGTGTCTATCTCGCAATCCACATCCCAATCCACATTTCGCTGGTTCAACCTTCCCTCCCCCATCACAATCTCATTAAGAAACAATCCAAGGCGCAGAAGCTGTCTGATTTCTAATGCTGCCACGACCAGGCCCAAGGCTGTAGTTTTCAATACACTTTAAACATTAAAGATAGAGAAGGTCTGCTGGATCGAAACTGTAACACACACACATACACGTCTGTGTGTTAAGAAGGAAAAGTAAGCTATTGGCAGACGTAACCTCTAAATAAACTTTGCTGTCTTCTTTTGCCATTGTAGCAGCTGTATGAAAGGCTCTTGACACATCAGAATATCCATATAATCCATTCTTATCCAAGATGTTTTTTGCGCTGGTGATACGGGGGAGCATTGTTTTGTTTTCCTGGCGATTCATGAAGTCCCTTTTTTCTTGAAGTACTTTTTTTAACAATGAAGTCTCGCAGAGTTTATTACCTTTTGTTTACAGCTAGTAATTTGCCAACCTCTGGAACATTTAAAGCTCAGTAGTTTATCTGATGATACTGTGATCAGATGCTTGTACATTAAGACTGCTTAGCACATAGTTAAATATTATTCTCTGGCTTGCAGAATGAGGGCAAGGTCTTTAAAGTTAAGCATATAAGGAATGACATTGTAAAAGCAAAAGGATAGCCTTGGAAGAAAGGAGTGTGGGATGGGGACAGTCTCCAAAGCGTCGAGAACTCTAACCTTTACAAAGAGATAAGGCCTCGATTATTATATCACGGACGATTAATACAGCCGCAGAGGATTGCACAACAATGGTGTCTGTGTCTACAAGTGCTAGCATTTATACTTCAGAACATCGGATAATGTTTGTTGTCTGTTTGTCTTAAAACCAAATCATCCTGTTTTGTTACCAGGTTAAAGTTTTGTGTGGTGACAAAATGACCCATCTTCTCTTTTAGTACACTCCCAAAGCTTTTCCTTGTTTAACGTAATTAAAAGTGGTTGCATTATTTGCCCAAGTTTACAACACTGAGGAATTAAAATATACTCATAATAATCATAGCTCCCAGTTACTTCCTTAATTAGGGAAAATGATAAGCCTCCAAACTAGGAACACTTGAAATACCGGTACCATTAATTTAGAACTTCTTAAAGATTATCCAACTGAAGGATGGAAGAAATTTGTGAAGAAAAATTAAGGATGCCCTAAAATAAAGACAATTAACAGGTATAATTGGTATGTTGTTCGGGGAAGCTGGTCTTTATAAGCAACTCTCTTTATCAACTAATAAGAGAATTTCTGCGCACACGTTCTTTACAGTAACTGTCTGTAAAGAAAGAAAACAACAAACAAAGTATAACTCAAAAAACAGTCAGCAATGTCGTGTATAAAATACTTTTATATATGCTCCTTAGATTGTCTCTAAGCATGCTATCCTCATCTAACGCATATGTTTTATTAAATGTCCAAACGTCACAATACATACTGTTTGTTTACCAAGATCAAACTATAAAAGCTGAAAACAATGAACAAGTTAGTATTTCAACTCATGGCATAGTTTAACTAGTAATGTGAATTAAACAGTGGTACCATTCCTTCGCACCCTAAAACCATGCCTACAGTGTTGGGTTGCACGATGGAATTGGACAATTTCAACCGTAAGTTAAATATCAGGCTATAAGTATAGTTAGCACACCGGGTCAGTGAACTGCAACCTTATTTTTTGATTTGCAGCTAAAATGTTGCGCTGGTGTCCTTCATAGCATCTGGTTCTGTTTTAACCTGCAGACTGATTGCCAGACTGCATTCTTAATAAATTATAATTTGGTGTTGAAGAGTTCAGTGTCTGACTTGTTTTCATTTGTAGTAATAGAGGAGAGTCGTTATAGAAAAGCAGCCAAAAGTCATCCATGTGACCTGTAAGCATTTATTTCCCAGGTTTAGAATAGTTGTCACTTTGTGATGGAAAAACGCGGAAAAGTCGTCAAGTCATGGTTTAATTTTATTTGTATTGCGCTGGGCCACACACAGCAGGAACACACACGCACACACACGCGCGCACATGTACCCTCTGCACACACCCACATACATACAATTCTGAAATACTCAGGCACACATACATACAGTCACACATTACACCCCCCCACCCCCCACACACACACATGCACATACTATTAGTGCACACTTCCACAGCTGTCTGAGTAAGCCTTCATTGCAACCAATAAATCTTAAAAGACATGGATGGCATCAGCATTGCCTGCGGTTACAACATTTTGGACGCAGCCATTTTACAGTAGTGCATAAGACTTCGTTTACATTTTAAAGTGGCGCACGCTTATCATAAAAAAAATAAAATTTTACCAGTTTCTGGGCTAGGAGAAATGTATAGAGAGGGAGACCCGTAATACATTTACATACATGTAAATCGAGAATCTGCGTTAGTTTGGTATTACATACCTTTGCAGGTGACGTGTTTTTTGTTGTTGTTGTTAACAGGGGTATGTGAATTAGTCTCAGGATCATTTTTCAGTTATGACCCAAGACAGTGACAAGTCAGGAAAGTGCAACATGCATACTGAACCAGGCAAAGTGAAATGAAACAGCTTCAGGTACGGTTATATACTGTGGTAACAATAAGACAAGTTAATTCAGCAGCTACACATTTAAACATGAATTTTTCTTTTGATGACAAGTAGTAAATTAACCGAAGCTAACAAAAATGATTATACAGAGGCGTTCCACAAGTCAAGTAAATCCATGGTGTACACATTAATTTTGGGGTAGCAACATTCTAGCTGCCTAAAGGCACTAATTACCATGTCATCAAACACACATATGGAACAAATGAGAAGCAACTAAACTACCGAAAGAGAGAGTGAGATATGTCCCAGTGACAATGTATCTGCCACTTTAAAATGTTTTTTTTTTTTTTTTTTTTTTTTTTTACATGTGCTGCTGCATGACCGTTTAGAGCTCAGAGTGGATGTCACAGTGCAAACAGTTTTCAGCAAGGTGGTTTGTTGTAGAAATCTGAGCAAATCTGACTACTCAGGAGTTCCCTTACAAAATGTTTGGCAGAGGTAGTCAACTGTATTATATTTTCATTTGTGCTTTAGTA